>NW_013666537.1:132270-134591 GCF_000517525.1 Limulus polyphemus | reverse complement strand
CAGATTGCGAGTCGAGTGCCTTAACCACCTGGCCATGCCGGGCCACTAGTTAAGAAACAAAGGGAGATATCACGAGACAAAAACATCAAGATTTAAGCCTTAAGAGTTTCAACGAGTAAATAGATTTTTTTGAAACGCTCAAATGAGAAGCACCTTTCTTGCAAGAGAAAGGCAAAAGGTGGCCAAAATTCTGATAAAAACAATAAATTATACCTTATAAGCTTAGATTAAGAACTGTTTAAAATCATATGCATCTTTCCTCCATAATAAAGGCAAAATTGTAGATGGTTAACGTTCTGGTGATTTTTGCAATAAAGTTAGAGAAAAAAACGATCTTCACTCCCCCAGATAGTAACAAAGGGAATCCTCAATAGCCGCGGTTGTAATTAGATCTCAAATCGGTCAAGAGATGGAGATATGAGCTAAAAGTTTGTATTTGAAACAAAACTCAAAGCCATTCTATGACCCGCTATGCCGCGGCTAAAAATACTACAAGCGCTTACAAAAGGCAAAACGTTTGCCAAATTAGAAAATATTTTAATTAGTATCTGGAAAATATAGGTCATTTATTTTCTAACTTTATTGCTCAAATCCCCCCCTCCACCAGTATGTACTACAAATTCTGAGAAAAAAAAATAGCGATTTGTTTAATCCATTTCACATAAAGCTACACAACCCACAGTATGACAATTAGTCACACACTGCCTGAAGCTAACCTAGGGGCTAAAATGTTCCAGTTTAATTGCTTAAAAAACCTATTCCAACTGTAAAGCTATTCATGACATTAAATTTAAGGGGTGGATAGGCTATTTTCAGAGTCAAAAATAGAGGGTTAGTCTAGTTTCTGTATGAATTAAGGGCCAGCTTCATTAGTTTCAGAGTAAATACAGGGAAGTTTACACAAGTTGTAAGGACTGCTTAAGTTTTAATTTGTCACAACTGATTAAAATATTAATGTATATATTTCAGAATTAAAACTTAATATGTACAGCCATTTCTCGTTATTCGTCATGGATGCATTCCTGAGGGCCACAATGAACAAAAGGGCCCACTACCCCAAATATATGGAAAATACGTTCCACGACGAAAATGTTTCTATAATAAACTATTTGACATAATTAAATTAATTAATAAAATAATTAATCGCCTGTTTCTTAGCGAAAGAAGTGATTGTAAGTTATCTTGTTTTCTTTCCTTTTTCTTTATAAATTTATTGGTAACAAAAAACTGCACCCTGCATCTTCCTTGCCAATGCACTGCTGCACTCTATGTCAGGGTCATTTTCAGAGGCGAGTTCCATTGCTTCATTGACCTTATTAGAGATGTCTGAGAGCACTTTACACGTAATAACTCTATCTGGTGGAGCCTCTTCAGCAGTATCACTTGTAGCCACGTCTTCTGCTTGTTGGACCGGCTCCATGAGATCTTTGTTTGTTAAATTCTCCTCATAAGAAGTTACTAACTCCTCCACATCATCCTATTAACATCACTGGAACCAGCCTGTTGTGCAAGCTGTACAATGTTGTTGTGAATTTAAGGCATATCAGGTTCAAAAATAACAAAATCATTTACACAGTCAGGCCACAGCTTTATCCACTTGACAGTCATGATGTTATAATTGTGCCAACATTCTCTGATGGATATGCCATCTTCACTATCAATCTCCTTGTTGAGCTGTGAAAATGTACGTCACAGGTAGTATACCTTGAAGACACTATAGTAAGCAGAAAGTGGTTAGAGGTCGGTCGATTCGACCGACCACGTGGCGATGGAGTTAATTTATTTTGAAACAATAGGGTGACGAATAACAAGAGCTGGCTGTATAAATATATGAAATACTTTATGTGACACCATTACCGTTCTATCACGAACTTCACATCACTATGCCAGCGAATTCTTCTTCTGAAATGGTTTTGTTACGACAGCGGAAGTCACGTGACTCTGGGAGCATGCGCGCTGGAGTTTCTCGAAGGATCATGAATTTGCCCGGCAACTCTAGTCTGATCGAGTGTGCTTGCCATTTTACACTTAGCTGTTGGGACTTTCACAATGGGGGTTGGTGGGCGTCCCTCAACACCAACCACACTACTGGTTTCCCAAAGCTGACTTACTGGTAGTATTCTTCTTACACTGGCTCCTCATATGTCCTTGCTCTCCACAGTTCCAACAACCTTTTTTGGGTAGCAGCCTTTCCTGCCGTGGCATCTTCCCTGTGTTGAAGTTGTTGGCATTGAGCTCTCTTGATTAACCCAGTCTATTCTTCCTCGATACAAACTTTTAATACACAGTAATTTCACAGTACGTACCTCGTCACTCTAAAA
>NW_013666537.1:129262-131550 GCF_000517525.1 Limulus polyphemus | reverse complement strand
GCTAATAGAAATGAGATGGTAACAGTTCACTTGTTTTTTACAAAAACCTGAAAAAATGTATTTGGAAAACAACACAGACTAGTTAAAATGTATTTAAATGGCCAAGTTTCACTTTTTATGTTGAAACAATGATATATTTAAAAATAGCATGAGAATGTTAAATATATATTATTATTATTTATACTTTATTATTATGCATTAACTACTATTCACGGTTTTCAGGCTTTGAAGATTAGCTGTTATTTCTTCCATCAAATCAGAAGTGATAATATAATTGTTAGCCATACCTTACCTAGTGTTCCTGGAAGAAAAACTGGAATTCTTTAATAAATGCTTTGTTTTACAAAACTTAGGTAACTTCTTTTTATTTTATACAATAGTTTTCTCTGTCACTTTACTACAGAAGAACCATGTACTTATCTACAGGAAGCATTTTAACAATTATTATAGGGACAAGAAAAAAAATGCAGACAATTACTATGTTGTCTTAATTTGTTGTAATGTGTAGCAATTAATCGCAAGTACGGTTTAAATTCCTGTTTAACAAATGTTTGGTGACAGAGTTTAAATAAACATGTAAAAAACCAAAATGGGTGTGTGATACATGTAACACAACTCTTTCACGAATACTCATGATTTCACACTTTTTCCTTCAATGCTAGAGAAACAAAAAAAATAAGTTGAATTTCAGATATGTAAAGGTAAATTATTTTTATTTCAAACTCAGTAATGTACACTTAAACCCTCTGAGAGCATGAACAGTAAAAAAATATGGTTATAAAAATTTAGTCCAAACACAACATAAGCACAGATCCCTCACAATTGAAAGTTTTGTTCCTTCCATGTGACCAGAGGAAAGGTTTTAGAATGGATATGTACAAGCGAGGTGAAACCCTTTGATACAAGATTAACAGATTTCAAGTATAACAATATTTGATGTTACAAACACTGACCATTATATTCGTACTCCTATGGACATCTGTTAAACAACACAGACTGTAATATACAACTTATTAAAATATTTCCAATACATTACACATCATTCAAATTCAGTTTTCAAAATACCCTCAACAAGGTCAATAAAGTTCATCTAGACAATCCTATCCGAGTTAATTTGAATAGAAATACTTCCTGTCTATGTTAGCTCTTTATACAATTTGTTACACAAACACTGACAAAGCTTATAAGCGAGGGTAGCGTACTTTAAGAATATTCTCACATCATGTTTCAGTTTGTACAGAGACAAAGCATGCTGACAGACTTTGCTAAATGCATGTTGAACACATTCTAAACATGAAATTCATCTGGTGGTGTCATTTCATTCACCAACATCATGAGTTTGTAATCAAAATTGTTTTAAAATTGAAAAGTTACATAAGCATGCAACATAACAAATTATAAGTCAAAATCAAAACAATTAAGAGTTAGTTAAATCAGTCAAAATATCATGATTATCAAAGTTGGAGCAAAGTTAAGGATTCACAGAAATGAACTAGTTTCTTTGAAAATTCAGAAAACTGAAGCAGTGCAATTAAAACTCACAGAACTGAAGTTGAAGATTCACAAATATACAATATTTAATTAACTATATGATTATGATCCACAGAACTGAAGCAACAAAGTTCAAGATTCACAAACTTAGAATATTTAAATAACTAATTATGACTAACAGAACTTAAGTCATAACCCTATATTACTTGTGTATCTGTTCATGCATGTTTCTTTATCAGCCTTTGTGAACATTGTGTAAAACTTGGGGATAAGAAAACAGACAGTAATATAAAATTACAACATGTTGCATCTATACATAGGTGCAACTGTATGAAAAAACAGAATGCAGACTGTATACTTTCACATGGAAAAGGCTTCAAATGAGGCTCAAGTTACAGCTTTATAACCCAGGTTACTTTCATAAAGTATAAAACAAAATACCAGAATAGTGCACACCATAATGCTAAAACATTATCACCTTGATAAAACCCATGATTCTACTTGCTATATCTGTAATGATAAACAACTCAAAATATCATACAAAGTTGATGTGTACAGGGTGTCTGAAAAGTCTGGAATAGGTGATTTGCAGCTTTTCTTAATTTCAGATACATGACTGATTATGGTGCTTTAAAAGCATGAAAAGGATGAGTTAATCCTGCTTTGTGGCAGAGAAAGTTGGTTGAAGTGGAAGGTTGTTGCCAAATTTATTGTATGCCATCCAGAGAGAGAGAGAAAAAAACATCACTCACTCACAGTACTGTTGGAAAGTTGCTAGCTAAATTTATGGAGAATGT
>NW_013666537.1:118251-129129 GCF_000517525.1 Limulus polyphemus | reverse complement strand
AATTTATTGTATGCCACTCCAGAGAGAGAGAAGAAAAAACATCACTCACTCACAGTACTGTTGGAAAGTTGCTAGCTAAATTTATGGAGAATGTCCATATGAATTGTTAACATTGACACGAATATTCTTCACAGTGTTCATAGAGAATGGAAATACCGTCTCCAAACTTGTTTCAAATTACAAGGACAGCATGTGGAACACATTCTGTAAAATTTGTTGAAATGCTTATGGTACCACACTTTCTGGACACCCCGTACGTGTACGTAAATGTTAACCTGGATGAATGATCATTTTCCTAATAACTCATTTGTTAACACAGATAATTATTAATTATACATTATGTTGATGTAGTGTTATCTCAGATAGTTAAAAAAAACTCACTTAACAGACATTTTAAAACAATGAACATATAGTTTGAAATGCACAGTTTGTTAAATTCTTCCTCACAGTATAGAAAACAGCACAGGTGTATGATAAATTAAAACAATAACTAGTTACTTTAACTTCCTATAATAGGTAGCACCAAAATCAAGTAGTACTCATAAGAAACGTTTTATTAATAACTTGTTGTTAATAAACAACTATATGTAAGTTTCCTTATTAATGTTTTCCCTGTAATTACATGATATACAAAAAATTTTTTGTTTAAATTCTACTTTTTTTATTAACTATCTAGTAGCTAATTCAGCACCAATATTCTTAATAAGTTCAACCCTTTTATAACACAAAACAAAGAAACATGAGTTCAATCCTTTCTGTTTTGTGATTAAGTAGTATAACACAAAACTATGAATCCTGAGAATCTTAACAAGTTCAACTATTTTTACTGTTATCTAGATATAACATAACACATAATAAAACACCAAGAATCCTAGCATGTTCAACTCTATTTACCTATTCTTAACCCTCAGCTGTCTAATAATTGTATTGCTCACATACTTTGTTAATTACAAACTAAGTTTACTCTCTCACACCAAAAGTTGCCAACAATGAACTAAGTACATGAGATGCTATCACCTACTTCACTTAAACCAACACAAGAGTACCTAGAAGTTTTTTGCAGGTAGTTTTTTAAATAGAATATCATAAATTTATAACTTATTAGCCTATAACATTTATCATGCCAATTTAACCTAATAAAATTGGTTTTGTTTAAAACAAAAACTTGCAAATGACTTAAACCAATTTCTTTATCATATAATTAGTAAGTCACAACTTTTAGTTTCATGTTAACAAGACACGATGCTTTGTAAGAAACTGTTTACTAGTAGCAAGGTCTCATCTTTTTAGTAACAGCTTTTTGGTGATTCTTACCATCTGTGGGATCCTTGCCATACAAAAAACATGAAGCCTTAAAAGTATTTTAGCCACTTCTGCTATTAATTATTAGTAAAGTAACACAAAATTCCCTTTTTTAATCAAAATATCTACAGCACAGTGTATAAAGTATTAATACAAGGCATGATAGAGCACACCATGTTCACATACATGTACATTATTGAATAATATACACAATACAAGACTGACATTCTGGTGTACACTCAAAGCTTTACAATAAATACACAAGTAAATATAACAAATAACTAAACAATAATTTCAGCCAAGTTATGGAATGTTTATTAACCCTTCACAGTTTACTTCCACTTATTCTTATTTTGCATTTTTATCAACCATCTGATAATATAGATGATTTTATTTACAAACTTTACTTTTCCAACTAGAATGAATGGCAGGAAGAAAGTTCAATGAAAACAAGTGAACAGACAATACAATACACCCTCACCAAGTTATTCTCTTTCTAGTAACATCAGATATCAACATCATAATGATTATCTTGCAGAGTTAATTAAAAACTTATCAAGCAGGGGAGACTTCCCACGTTGTTCTCTTTCTATTAACGTTTGAAATGAAGAACTTGTGATTGTCTTATTATAATAATGATATTCCTAATCACACTATTGGAGTATTAAGTTATATCATTTAATTGCTAAGGCACGTTCATAAAAATCATTAAGCACTTTGCTAAAAGTTTTCAAAAACGTTTTAGTCAAAGAACAGCTTTAAATAACGACACTACAGTACTAAGACAGAAGTACGACTAATCAAAATAATTCATCATGCTCAAACATAAAAACAATAAAATGTAACAGGAAGAGGGAATATAACAATGTTTTGTAACAACATGGGACCTATTTAACTTTTAGTTACTTCTCACTACATAATTAAAAATGAGTTTCAGTTTTACAGAAGACTTTCTTTTCTTTATAGCTGATAGTGCCAAATGGCTGGTATAACAACTTTACACCAAAACACGTGTTCTACTAAAGTTGCCTTAATATTACAAAAAAAATCAGACTTCTAGGAACAGATAAACTACAATTATTTGAATCCAGGTGCATACAGAAAAAAGTTAAACATTTGTTTCTATATTCTTTCAAGGCATTTAAAACAAATCTTGATGCACAGAAAAAGCAGCCAGTCAGTGTTCACATTGTTTTAAATACAAAAAAAAAGTATACAGATAAACCCTGTGGAGAAATTAAATTAAGCACTGGCTTATGTTTAACTGAAAAAGTACCTAACCATATATTATTATATATACATTTCATTTAAGTTTTATGGTATAATTTCATGATTATAAACTTAGTAAAACATGCATTTTTTTTCTGGAAAGATGAAAGCAGCATGATTAAAATACATTTTCTAATAAACAATATGAACAAATCTGATCAATTTAGTAATATTTCAGTGGTACTCAAAGTTAACTTTAGTTATGATTGAGTTCAGACTTGAAGTAAGGAGGAAGAGATCTGAATTGGAAATAATATATTACAAATACTGATCGAATAACTTTTCAAGATATTGCTCACTATTAACATAAACTGGATTTTTATTAAAAAAACTAACATACATGCAATTATGTACATTTCCTATCAAACAAGGGACATTTTCAGCATGATTCTATACTAAATCCAAGAGTCAAAGCAAGCATGCTTCAGAGATTAATTATTGCAGTATTAGTTACTAACAAAAGTTGATGGTGAAATCCACTTTTGCTTTTGTCATTCTTGATATTAAACTAGCAAAGGACCACATTAATAACAATTATCTGCTTAAGTAAAACATTTTTGAATCTTCTTCTCTCCCAGACGAGTGGCCAAATTCACAAAGTACTTGCTCCCTTCATAACTTTGCTTGTCCCATAGAAGCCAACAGATAAAAGCTCTTTTTACAAGCTGGGAAATACTATTAAAACCATTTGTCAACTTCCAAGTGTGGCTTTATCATACAACCTCTTGAAAATTCATAGATTTTGAAACTTGTCATGAATGACTGGCAAGTTTTGTACATTATTATGAAGTTTAGTTCTTCACCTTTACAATGATTTCTAGAAACTGGTTGTCTCAGGTACCTGTTCTGAGTAGATGGCAGGACAATTTTTTCACCTAGTATCTTACAATTTGTGTGCGTCTGAATTGAAATTTTGAATATTTTCATGTAAAAATAAATATCCAAACTCCACATTCAAGATAAGCTATGTGAACTACCAAAATTCAGTTAACCAGCACTTCCATTCCAAACCTGGATCAGGCAATCAAACAAGTATTTACTAGAGTTTTAGATGGGAATCAACTATTTCCTGAAAAATAATGGGAAAGTTAAAGTTTTTACTTTTCTCTAGGACAGTCTTGAATGACCAAATGGTCTCTTGTATCCATATTCTGTTACATACTTCAAAAGTGGATACCCATATTCAAATTCTTAACAACTTCAAAGTTGCTTATTAAATGCAAATTCAAAAAATGTATTACAAATTTGACCCTAAAGTTAAAATACATAAGTAATGTTTATTTACTGACATCTCTACACTTAAAAATGCTTACTTTCAAATAATTGGGAGTACCTTAGAAACAGTTATCAGTCCTATAACTGATGACTTATGAAGTCACTTGACTTCACGGTACCAAATTATCAAGGGTCATTATCTGCTATACAGGGCCAACAATAGTGTTACTAAATACATATAATGGTATACTATTTACTGAAATGTTATTAAAGTTTGTAAAAAATAAAGAGCATATTTTGTACTTGTGACATATCAGTAATAAACAATAAGGTACAAGATCAGTAGCAGTATAGTACCAGTAAACCACAAAAATATTAAATACCTCTCTAATTTACCTTAGTTAATAAAGATGTAAATGATTAGCATTTTCACAAATCTTCAAAAATTGCATTTAGAAACATTTCTTTTTAATAAATGTTTATTCTATTATGGAGTGGAAAAATAATTTTCTTTTCTAAGAAAAAGTTATAATTTAAATAAAAATAAAGCCATAACTTTGTGTTAAAAGCCTGTTTAGAGTAGATATTATTAATTAATTTATTTTGTAAGTTACTATTTCATGATTGTTTAGTTTTTTTAATAAGAATTAAAAGCAGATGATAATTGGAAGTTGTGTTTACAACTCAATGATGTTGAGACTATCGAATGTTGCGTATAATACACTGACGTCAAAAATATAGATTTCTAGAAGATGGGTATACGATTAAGTGATAAACATATGAATAGTGTGATATGAACGAAAGCAGCAGAGAGTAAAGTCACGGCCAAGGATAAGGTCGGCATGAAGTTAACTGTCGTAAAAGTGATAGGCCTAACGTTAAATATGTTAGAGTAAGAAACAGTAAAAAAGCGTGGTTCTAAAGCAACTGAATCAGCCTGAGTGCACTTTGACAAAAGGAACAGAGGATATTCTGAAGGAATAAGACCAAATGATTACTGGAAAAGCAGTATATGACTATCGTAACTCATGCCACAATCGTAAGTGAATTATACACAGAATACTAGTGCGTTAGAAATAGGGAAAGGTAGTTCGGCTTGTCAACTGAAATTCTGAGTGCACTTTGACAAAAGGAACATAGAATATTTTGAAGGAAGAAGACCAAATGATTACTGGAAGAGCAGTATATTACTGTGGTAACTCATGCCACGATCATAAGTGAATTATACACAGAATACTAGTGTGTTAGAAATAGGGAAAGGTAGTTTGGCTTGTCAACTGAAATTCTAACGCAATTAAATAGGCCTAAGTGGACTTTTGACACTTTTAAATAAATAAAAAAAAAATTAACATATGCATTTTCAAGCAAGTAATGGTTTTTAATGATTAAATTATTGTTCTTTAATGATATTATTTCCATTCACCCAAGAAATAAATACCTTTCCTGCAAAACTATTGTAGTTAAACAGTCATGAAAATCAGTAAAGACTGTTGCTGAAAGTATATGCAGACATACTTTTTTTATACATGGTTATCAATTTCAGAGTGAAAATTCTTTATGTTATTAAGTAAAGCATTTTATAAAAACTGGGACCTGTTTGTTGTTGAACATAATTAACCATTAAATTGGAGGACTCTGTGTCAATAGAACCTTTATAACAGATTTCTCTGGAGTCATTTATGAAAACTGCTTTTCTATGGCACAGTAAAACAGGGAGCCTGAGTTATTCAATATATCATAAAGAAGACTTCAGTGTTATTGGTGCATCTCATTGAAAACTATCTTCACCTGCAGGCCTTTCTTTGATTGTCACTACAAAAGCTGATCACTTATATTTATAAATGTTGTATATATACACTATGGCTTATATTTTGTTAAGGTGGCTGTATAGTTAAAATCTTAAGTTGACAAATCAATTTGATAGAGAGGTGAGTACTTGTAAAGAAAACCCTTATCTGCTGTTGGAGATGAGTACAAACAAATGACCTTTTGTCTGACCCTGTGACATAATATGTTTGTATATAAAGACAACATTAGGATTTGTTAGAAAACATCATTCCATTAAAACTATTCCTCATAAGTCACCACATCTAAAAACCAAAACCAAAAACAGATTTCATTTGCATTAACTTTTCAGACCTTGACTGCAGTAGCAATCATAAGTTTATCAAAAAAAAAAGGTTTTCAAATAGGGCATGTAAAAATATATTCAAAACACATAATTCTTGAGTTTTAGCTCAGAAGAGAAAATTCTATATTGAGTTAATTTTTTGGTCAATAACTTGGCACATCAGGCCATGTGGAGAGCACCAGGATTTAACAAAGAACATACAGTATGAGGTACGTACAACTTCTTAACTACTGGATGATGTAGCCAACACACCACATATAACAAATTATCATATTTATGTATCCATGGATAAAAACGTCTTCAGCTTTAGCAAGGACTGTGCCTGAAGCTTCGCATCAAGGGAACAAGCAAGCTAGGTGGTCCAGCCTGCCTCAGAAAGGGATGCTGAAGAAGTTCACATGCTGTGGCTCTCTGAGAAGGGTCTCTAAGGAGCATTTTCTCCAGGAATCCCTGCAACCTGGGAGATACCTGAGAGAAAAAGATGGAGCTTTCTTTTTGTTACAGAGCACAAACATTAAGTACACAACTTGAATCTATCCTCTCTTCCACAATTATTATGATATCAACACAGACCAACAGTGGTGTTACATAACCTTACCACCTTCAGTAATGGAGTTATGGATGCATTCCAAATTTCAGGATTTTTCATTATAATGTTAAAACCTACATACACTACACATGTTCTTCAGTAGTCTGTATCAATATCAGAAAGTTTACATACTTTAATAATTACCTTAATAATACAAGGTTTATTAAAAAACCATACTCCACTACCATTCAAACTTGCTCCATTTTAGACTCTTTCAGCTATTTTCAACAATAAAAACAGAACACCAGTCATGAAATTTCAAAAAAATCAAGAAAAGTTTACTTTCTTTTACAGTATTTTGGTTGTGCTTCTATTCCAAAATAACACTATATATTATTTCAGTATTTTTTACTTTGCACATACCTGATGTGAAGTTTTATACATTTAAAACACACACACTTGTAAGTGTGTAAGGACCGTTCTACAAAATTTATGAAGAAATTATAATTTTTTTTAAAGTACTGTAAACTATAACAGAACATACGGGAGTCACATTAACAAACATAAAGCAAGTTTCACTGTTTACCTTGTGGGTGTTTTTTAGTTTAGGAGGAGGCATGTCTCGTATCCTTCTCATAGCCTGCAGAGGTGGTTCATTGAAGAATGGTGGTTCACCATCAACCATCTCAATCACCATTATACCTAGAGACCACAGGTCCACCTAAGAAAAGACATCACAGTTAACTGGAACTTAAACAGTAACTTAAACACTGTCAACAAACTAGAAGCTTCTGAATATTGTAAACATATGTACATGCTTACTCCAGATATTTAATTGACCAATAATTTACTTTAAATACTGTACAGAAAACAGATTTTAATGGGCATCAAATTTAAATCACTAACACACTATATACAGGTAGATAAAAAATGCATGTATCACAACCTTTTTACAGTTACATTTAAGATTTAATTAAACTACTCTATTATGAACGTATGCCAATAAACTTGACACAAAAAAATGGTTAAATTAAGTGTTAATATAAGCTTTAACGTCTTAATTTCAAAAGGAAATATTTAAATTAATTTCAATCTTAACTTTTCTGAATCAAGTGATACTTGTTCACTCCAAATTACACAATTTTTCCACCCCTTCCGAGTTGTGTTTTAATGCAAATTACAAAGTTATAGTATAGATATTACTAAGGCATAATCTAATTTCATCACTTCCAATCATCTTGTTTTACTTAATATATAAACCAGAAAGTCACATCCACATGCCACTCTCCTAACACTTACTGTCTTTCAAAAAATGTCAATAATTCTCTCTGATGTTTGCTATTACATTATTTATAACCAATAGTAAGAAATTTTAACTTGACTTGTGTATAATGCTAGCTCATTCTCATGACAGATTTTGAATTATTTGGTATACAGATTTGAAGTTACTATTGCCAAGTTCAGCTCAACCAGTACTTATAGTTTAGTCAAAAAGTCCATTAAATTATAATAGTTATAAGATATTGTATTCTTTGTGTGTGTGTGTGTGTGTTATTATTTTTTTATACTGAGTTGAATATTTGAAATAAATAAAAATTCAGTAAAGCACTAACAACATCTCCAGCAAAAATTAGGGCTAAGTTATCAATGTCTTGACTGCAAAAAATACAAAACCCACATGTAATTCCAAAATTTATCATTTCTTATGTATATTTTTTATTTCTTGTTATAAATGTAACTCAAATGTACATAATAAAAACTTATTAGGTAAGTAAAAATAAAAACAATTAAATAGACAAATATTTTAACAGGGTATGCACACAAGAAGCTCATACATTACGTAGTTCAATACTTTGATAACCTGAACTAGAGCTGTGCATTCATCAGGTTATTTTTAGCTTTGCTATGTATGTTTAGTAATTAGCAATGGTTTTATATAATCAAAACAGATGCAAACTGTTATGAAACCGAGGCTGTTTAGAGCAGATCATTGTAATTTTCTGTTAGAACCTGTAGGCATTTTAAACAGAAAAAAAAAAGTGATTTATTTCATCTTCTTTGTGGTGGTTACAAAGTTGGTCAAATGGACTGAGCCTATATGATTTTAGAGTAGAAAAGATAACAGCTAAAATACAGTTTTACTACAAAAAACTTTGGATCTTCATTTAGGTGGTTATAGAGGTTATTTCAATAAAGTATGACAACTGTAAGATGAAAAAAGCACTTTTTATCTTAACATGAAAATCACCTTGCACTCATGATTAGTCAAGAGTTTGATTCTGACACTGACTATAAATTCCCAGACAAATGTTTAGTAAACATCTATTTAAAAATCTGTTTCGTGTACAAAACATTTGTAATGTTTACCAAAAGCTTGCCAAATTTTATGGAAATACACTTACTTCATTACAATTTATACTAGATATAGTTTTATTCTTACATGGTGGTCGTAAAATTGGTCAAAACAACCAAGCCTGAATAGAGAGGGTCAACAGATGCAGCCAGGTGTTATCACATAAACCTTTAACTTGTTTATAAATAACTTGAAACAGATATGAGTAATAAGTATGTTCGAAATACTACAGTTCCATATAATCACATCTTACCTCAGGTCCATATGGCAACCTAGATATTACTTCAGGAGCCATCCAGTAAGGGGTGCCTACTAGGGACTTCCTCTTAAGGAGGTCAGGGGAGACTTGAGCACAAAAACCAAAATCTGAAAGTTTCACCTAGAAAGAAAAAAAAATAGTGGCTAGGACTATTGATGATCTTATGTTAAATCAAAGGTTGAAATTTTCCAACATAATACTTGGGGTTGATAAAGTTATAATATAGTAATATGGGTGGAATTAAACTGGCAAACTCTGATCTTGTATTACCAAAAATTAGTAATTCGTAAAACTCAAGTCACCATATATAAAACACAGTCACTTCAAACATACAGCAGTATCTGATACCCATGAGAACTTTAAACATACAAATTTATTGACAATTTACGAATTATGATAAAATAAAAACACTACATAACATAGTTATTTACTATACCTTTATGTGTGAACCCCGCAACCACTGACCACCAAAGCCAGTTTTCACACATATACTATAATAGGCCTAATGTAGTCACGAATTAGGCCACTTTGTTGAAAAAAATAAAATATTGTCTAAAGCATTAAAACTAATATAAATAGCTTATATTACAAAGAAACTTATCTATTCCCTCCTTTTACAAATTTATTTACAGTTTTTCAAACAGACTCCTCTGCCCAAGGAACTTCATAGGAAGACACCTCATCCAAGCTACAACAGTGGCAGTTACTGTTTATTGAAAATATAATTACTTGAACAGAATAAAAAAAAGCATGGAAACACATTAACTCTTTAAACCCATAATTTTTTGCACATTTTGCTGGAGTTATTTGCATGATTTTCTAATAATTAGCACCATACTTTATGAAATTTCAATTTTGTTAATTTTGTGGATAATAGCATGGTTTGGATTAATTTTCAGCCAAAGAGACATAAATGTTATCAGATGCTGTCACCGTCTGATGGGTAAATCAGGATTTTCCGCCACACACACTGCCAGCATCTGCTTGAGTTTGAGAAGTTAATTTATTATCTTTTCCATGGCATACAAACAGTATAAACTGTTTGTAACTTACATTATTTCAAGACACAGGCATCACAAATAAACTACATGAAAAAAAATTCCAGCTTTCAGACTTGTATGTATGACTTTATTAACCACAGAAATTTGGAAATTCTAAAAAAAAGCAAAAAGTTGAATTTTACAGTTTTTGGCATCAGTTTTAAAAATTCCCTATTTTTAAATTAAAAATAAGTAACAAACTTGTGTAAAGTCTAGAGATGTCAGGCTATATTTCCTACATTGACAAGTGTATTTTGCTAACATGAAATTTAATGATTTCTGCTATTCCAATAACAATTATAGGAGGTAAAATTAAAAAGTAGCTTTAACAGTTTGGATTCCTTTTTAATTACTTTATCCAATATAAAAACAAATTCTAATAAAACATAGATAAAAAAATGAAATAATAACATGCCAATCAAAACTTTATAGTAAAATAGGGAAGAGAGAAAATTTTCAAAACTTAAAGTTGTCATTTTGTTCCTGTAAAAAGCAAAAGACAATGGGCTGGAAATGGTTAAAAATATATGAATATTACTACTTATTTTAACCCTTTCTGGAACGGAAGGAGTCCCTGATATCCCTTGAGTATTTCCTTCTCACAATGTAAATACTTAACCAAATTACATTGAACTTAACACAAATTTATTACATGGTATCTAGTTTTTGTTTAAAAAATTAACACTGCTTTAGTGAAATTTCCAAAATTTTGTTTTAAGACACTTTTGTTTTGGAAAAAACATTAAAAATACTTCCTGTTGCCTTAAAATTCTTTCTTTT
>NW_013666537.1:88717-117359 GCF_000517525.1 Limulus polyphemus | reverse complement strand
GTTTAAAAAATTAACACTGCTTTAGTGAAATTTCCAAGAGACACTTTAAGACACTTTTGTTTTGGAAAAAACATTAAAAATACTTCCTGTTGCCTTAAAATTCTTTCTTTTCTGTTTATCAGAAAGTTCCATTTCATATATTCTGTAAACTTCAACTTTACTGATTTTCAATTATACATTTCTTTTGAAATGTTATCTTTCCAACTGCAGAAGTCACCACTTCTGGCTATAAATTTATAAAGATCTACTAGTGCCTTAAGACCTGACCTTATAAAATGATATCATGCCATGCTAGATAACATTATTCTTGCTAACAATACTCTTGATGGAAACAATTTATGTCAACTAAATATACTTTCTTTCAATTGAATTAAGTTTTTTTTGTTTTTTTTATTTGTGTGCATTGTTTGGAAACAATAGATTTAACAACAATATTCAAAAACAAGGATAAGTCATATTTAAATCATTGGTATGTTTTGCCTTTGCTACTATATTCTAAACTTAAAAAAAATTCCTTGTCATAGAAAAAAATTGCCACAATGTTATTACAAGTATTTTAAAGGAAGAAAAGAAAGGTTAAAGATTTTGAGCTCAGTGATTTGTTCCCAAGTCTTCTAAGTTTTCCACTAAATTTCATTGTTCTTCTCTGCAGCAACTACTTCTCACAAAACCACAAATTACTACTCGCACTGTTCAATTCACTTTACATTGATGTATGTAGTTTATAATTTGAACTACATAACTGTATATAATCTCAGCTTGTAGCTATTTTCAAAGCTGTCCTTCATTAGTAGTTGTTCCCACCCTTTTGTGATTTTAAAGCATCTGATGCAAACAGAAGCCTGTATAATAAATTGTCAGAAAATTGAGAAAAATAAGATTTGGTTAATTGTATTCTCAGGGGAAGATAGTTTCTTAACAAACAAAATCCTATGTTTTGGACTGGGCAGGGAACTGAGAAGTCCATTGTTTAGGATTTTACTTGTTAAATTTATATTTCTGCAGAGCTCTAAGGAGTCTTTTCTGTAAACAATGGACTTCTCAGTTCCCTGCCCAACCCAAAACATAGGATTTTACTTGTTAAATTTATATTTCTGCACAGCTCTAAGGAGTCTTTTCTGTATTAGTTATTATTTAATCACAAAAATATTTTTATTGGGTTTTTATAATTTTCTTAACCATTTTGATTTAACCTTATCATGACAAATGAACACTTTTCAGATGTCAAGTGGATATCTCCATAATTTTTAAAATTTAAGTAAGAACGTACTATTTCAACAGTTTTTTCTCTCAACATATTTTAGAATTGACATTTTGTAGTGCTTATATAGAGTAATTCACAAAGAAACATATAGAAAATGTTAAACTTATATTTCTGCACAGCTCTAAGGAGTCTTTTCTGTAAACAATAGACTTCTCAGTTTCCTGCCCAACCCAAAACATAAATTCTTTTTAATGCTTATTTTGTATCAAGTTCATTATTGTTTCATAGTGCTGGTTGCAATTATCTATTAACAATTAATGTAATTAATAGTATTGAAGCTACTTATTTCGTTATGCATATATAATTTCTCAAATAGACAAGTTAATACTTTTAAACATTTGCTAGTTAATTTCTGCCTTGTGATGTATTGAGAAAGTGGTGGAAGACTGTTATCCTCTGGGTAGAGTTCCAATTGTCAGTCCTAGTTGTCACCTTAAAGTCATAACAGATAATGCCTGGGGTAATAGCTCCCATCTATCTGATAAAATCCAAACGCTGATGTTAAACTAGCCAGCAAACATGGAAAATCAGTTGAGGGTATGGAGATGAGTGCTTACACCCACAATGTCTCAACTCCTACACTGTTTTATAATAAACATGAAAATATGTTAAAAAAATAAACTTTCAATCAGAGAAAATACTTTTTTGTGTCACTAGAGGTCATTAGCTACTTTTAGTTTACAAGTAGCTAACTTTAATATTATAATTTTATTCAGTATACCGGGATGGAAAGACTAACTTCAAGTAGCTCGACTTTCCTGAGTTACACATGAATAAATTTTCAAGAGAAAATGAGAAGCTTGGGAATGTATGAATTGCATAAAAACTATTAAGGTAGGGTTTGTAGTTCTATTTAAGATAATTTAGTTTTATTTAATTTCTTCTGTAAGGGCAGAGGTTGGAAGTTTCACACAGTAGAAATTTTCATTTCTACTTTAAGAACTATATGAACTCTTAAGGGTAACTGCCTTCTCACAACTGGCTGCAGACAGTGAAAGGCAGTAGGAGTTGAGACATTGTGGGTGTACGCACTCAAATCCATAACCTAATTAATTTTCCACATATGCTGACTAATTTAATATCAGCATTTGGATTTTGTCTGACAGATGAGATATCTCCAATGCATTTGGGAGCTATTACCACAGGTATCATCTGCTATGACTTGAAGATGACAACTAGAAATTTAACTGTATATGGTTAGTCACAGACTTACGGTATACCACAAGTTGGTAACTCACCCTCCCATCACTAGCTAGTAAGATAGAATCACTCTTAATGTCTCGGTGGATGACACCTTGAGAGTGAAGAAAAGCAAGAGCTTTCAGACACTGGTTACAAACAGTTGCAATCTGTTCTTCATCCATTCTAGAAAAAGACAAGACCAAACCAGAAGTATTAGATTACACTTACAAAGATTCACTAGAAAACAAACAGTAGTACATGCTTAGAAACTATAACTGGCCATTTCTCTAATCATTAAAACTTAACAGTAACCAAATTATCAACCTTGACCAAACATACAGAATTCTGAGAAAAGTTTACCTGTATTCTATTAAAATTAATATGGTCTCTAGAAAGATCAATGACAGACAATAGGAAAAAAAAAATGTGTTTAGGCCATCAAGAATAGCTTTAATGGGTAACCTACCAAAACAACACAGCTAATCTACTTTCACAAAAAACATGTTTAGGCTATCAAGAACAGCTTTAACGGGTGACCTACCAAAACAACACATCTATTTTACTTTCACAAAAGCTCCAAGAAAGAAAGAAAAAACAATCTAAAAGCTGTGGTTTTTGACAAATGTACAAAATACAAATATCTTCATAGTACGTAAGTTAAGCTATGGGTATAAAAGCTTCAAATATGAAGAGTAAGTGTAACTTATAAGTTTCAATTTTTATAAGCTCATCAGATTTACACCAAATTTTTTCATACATGTGAATGCAATTAGTAACTGTTATATATATTAGAATGTTACTCAAACTGACCTACCCAAGACATTGCACTGAAAACCAAACATAACTAAATCAAATCTGGTAGAACACTATTTCACAAAAAATGTACTACAGAGTTACTTTAAGGTTTAGTAGCCAGATTACACACTTCATAAAATGCAGACATAATTTCATTCAAGAAATTTTCCAAACCATCTGGTAATGATGCCAGAAATACATGGTTAATTATACACAACCAAATATGAAATTTTCATTTAAACTAACTATGCAATTTACCAACAGTCTATGCTATACAACATACTATACTCTGTCAAGTGTAATAAAAAAAAAATTTTACAAATGAAGATTTTTGTAATATAAGAATTATACTATATAGCCACCTACCTTTACCTTACAAAATCAAATACTAATCATGAAAGAATATTAAAATCAATAAGAGATAAAATATTCATAGAATACTTTATGAAATGCAGAATAAGCTACTCTTTAAAACTCAACAGATGTGCCATACATATGCACAAAGCTCAACTTAAATCAACCAGGGTAGTTAGATCTATGCCTTAAAGAGTGAATAAATTTATGGCTGACCAGCCTAATAAATAAACAACAAAATTTAAAACACTGACAGCACACATCTGAATAGATGAAATATTCATCTCATGCTAACTGAAAATATGATTGCATCTTATACAATTCAATCTTTCATACAGGCCTTCAACCAATCAAGGGAAAAGTAAAGGAAACTTATTAAAAAAGATGTTTCATTACACACAATTTCTCATGTTTTATAACCCACCATCCTGCAGCTCATATTGGGCTGAAACTTAAATTTGCTTTAAAAATATAGAAATTTGAGTAAACATACATTAATCCATGAAGCTATGATATTTTTGTTTTAGGCTTAGAAGTGCAATGTGACTGAGAACATGTACATATGGGAAATGTGTGAAAAAAATACAAAATCATAAACATTACTGTTTCTTGCTCCTCTTTATCAGCAGATTAACCAGACAATTCATTAGTTTTCTTTTCCTTTCAATGCCACATTTATTTTTATAGTTATGATCTGAAACTTGACACGAGTAACTTTAGGAAGTTCACAGTTTTCTTTTCCTTTCAATGCCACATTTATTTTTATACTTATGATCTGAAACTTGACACGAGTAACTTTAGGAAGTTCACAGTTTTCTTTTCCTTTCAATGCCACATTTATTTTTATACTTATGATCTGAAACTTGACATGGGTAATTTTAGGAAGTTTGAAATGGAATATTATTTCTTCACAGAGTAAAAGAGTTAAGAACCTCTTACTCTTTCAACAACTTGTCTAAGCAAATTTTGCTACTGCCAACCTTTTTCTCTTGAATGGCTTCATGAAGACTTTTTTGTTGGTTACACTAATCAAGCTATTTACTCTTGTGCTTTCTCAGGTATAAAGGTTTTCTCTCTTTTTTCACATTTTATCATGATTGAATTAGTATGATTTGAAGTAGGCAGTATCTGTGTAGCATGGATGCTTTCCTACCATCTGGTTGACTCATGGTGTAATTTGAAGTAGAACGGATGCCTTCCTAATACTTGCTCGGGGAGTGAGTTGATTGTTTGTTTTTGTTTATTTGTTTTCTAATTTTGTGCAAAGCTACACAAGGGCTATCTACGCTAGCCATCCCTATTTTGTCAGTGTAAGACTAGAGGGAAGGCAGCTAGTCATCACCACCCACCTCCAACTCTTGAACTACTCGTTTACCAACGAGTAGTGGGATTGATCATCACATTATAATGCCCCCTCGCTGATAGGGCGAGCATGTTTGGTGTGACGGGGATTCAAACCCGCGACCCGCAAATTGCGAAATGAGCGCTATGCCGGGCCGGAGTGAGTTGAAGTAGCCAGTCTCTGAAGCAAGAAAGCTAGCATTATTTTGCCACTGAAAAATAATATAGTCTCAGTATATTTTATAATAAACAAAGCTACAACTTTTTCTTTTTGCCAGTGGTGCTTTTTTAGTTTGTAGCTACATATTTCATTTACACTAAATCTTCTTTCTACATCCACCAAACTATGAGAAAAAACCAAGCAAACTTTGGGCTAATCCTTGTTTCTTCCATTTTCATCAAGTTTCATAATATTGTTATAATAATGACCAACTCAATTCCAAATGACACCATTTACTTCATTTTTCTATGCAAACTACTCTATGCAGAGAATACTGAATATATATACATATATTTTGCTGACAACAGTTTCTCTCATATTAGGAAAGATGCATCTTCAGATTAACCTTTATAATTGTTTGTGACCTGAATAACAGGTGAAACTTTATAGCTGTTGAAGAACAGGATTTTCCAATGGAAGTTTCTTCTACATGTTAGAGACAGACAACATGCACACATCCAATATAGAGAAATATTTTTCTCTTTGAACTACCATATTTCATAACCGAGTGATAGGTCTTAATTTTTACTTAAACAGTACTGCTTTTCGTATGCAACTTTTTAGCAGTCTTGCCTATGTCTACCAATGAAGATCAATTATTAGCAACAACTCACTCTGGCTTAAGAAATTTCAACAAAAGTTTCCTAAGAAGACATTTAACTTCAGTATGCAACAATTGTATCATGGTTACCTTTTTTTGAAATAACTACTGAAACATTTCAAAGGATGTAAGTTGATCCTATGTTAGGTGTCGGTATTTCAGAGCAGGTGAATTAGGTTTGAATCTGTGAGATACCATAAAATAATCCCCGAACTTTGTGCACTGGGTGCATTATAGGTGACACTCAATCCCTTAATGTGGATGGTAGGAATATTAACTGTTGGAAAATATAATAACTGTAAAGGAGATTTTTACATTGCAAAAAAGTATTTTTGTTTCTGTAAACCTATTACGTCCCTATTAGAAAATACCATTTTATAACCTTGTATGGTTTAAGTTTGCTTTTCTTGTGTGTTACATGTTTTCTTACCTTACATAACTTATACATTTTCTTACCTTGCATGAGTTACAATATCTGTCAGGGCTCCTCCTTCCAGAAATTCCATAACAACCCAGAGTTCATCACCCACGAGGAAACTGTTGTACATCTCCACTATGTTTGGATGATGATAATCTCGCATTATCACTACCTGCAGTTAACAATATCACAACTGACAACTGAGCAACTTAAACATGTGAAACCAAAAATAAATTCATGTCTCAGTCTTTTTTAACATCTGATAACATACTATATAAAGATAAATATCTTCAGTCAATGGTTTGAATTTATTCTCCTTCTTAGTAACTACAAACTATATGGTCAGTGCTCCAGATGCATAACTGCATTCAAAATAATAACCATAAGTACCAAATATGCATGCTATACACTGGTATGTATATTATTCACATATACATGTGTTTGCCACTTCCAAATAAACAGAAACCTGTATCAGTAATAAAAGAAACAAAGTATGGGAGATCATTCTAACTTAGAGTTACAGAGCAAGTTGTAAGATTTAATGTATGATCCTTCATATTAAATCCTACATATGATTTGCATCCCACCATTATGTGGAGGTTTACTGTATCTCTGGTTTGCTCTTCCAAGCAGTATTGTCAATTTATTTTCAAATTTTATTGCCCATCACAAAAAATAACCTTTTACTTGTTCATCACTTGAAATTCATTACCCTTTTCTTGATTTTCATATATTTCTGTTAGTTTGTGTACAGGTTGGTTGAAACCTTGTTATGATGCCACATCAAGTGATTTGATCATTTATTAATGAAACACAGCTTTGAAAACAGCTATATAGAAAATTAAAAAATGATGGATAGAACAGGAATTAGATTATCACATACCAGTACAATACATATATAGGTTTAAGATCTGTATTTTTAAACTATTGCTTGTGAATTGTGAAAGTATTTCTATGAGTTAAATTATATATGTTTGAAAGCTACTGAGATTGTTTTCAATAAGAAGACATCATATAATTTGAGATAAGGTGGGTAAAGCTTAAAGAGTTTAGAGACAGACTGAATGGGTAAGAAAGGAAACTATTAGAAGTTTAATGCCATAATATGTGTACAATGATTGGAGAAGATTTTGTCATGAGGTTTAAGACACAGGAATATATATATATATAGTATGAAACAAAGGAGTCACATAACTGAAGATTGCTTAAAGCTTAATAAAGGTGTTTTGTTGATGTTTGGCTCTTTGTTTAATCCTGTGTCAGTCTTCTGTAAAACTTTTGCATAGTCACTCTCCCAGGGGCTGAGCAACCTCATCGTAAAAACTAACTTAAAAATATTTAAATAATAATAAACTATTATTTTCAAAACAAAAAACACTAATATTCAAAACATTTTCCTTTATTAATCAATAAATGACATTGAATATTATAACTTGTTTCTTTTTTACCACCAAAACTAAGTGTAACAGTTTAACACAAGCTAGCTGATTACTGAAGCTACTGAGAACAACAAACATGTACGTGCTTCCACTTGTCGATGCCAATGTTTACAATATATGTGGGGTCCATAAAGACCCCAGAAGACTAATGCAGGGTTAAAATTATGACGTTTTTACTTCTTATATCATAGTTTTATTGAGTTGCAATGTTTTTAGCAATGAGCTTTTTTATGTTAACCAAATAAAATAAAATAATCATCAAATCAGATAAGTTTAGTTAAGTTTGCTGTATAGTGAGAATGGTAGGCGACTACAAAATAGTTTGCTGCCTAAAATCTTTATTGAATATTATTTTTATGTTTATCCTATTCAACTGACATACATAAATAAATTTGCTAACTGACTACTTAATATTTTCTAACTGCAATTGTGATGTGTTTTAAATACTTTATCTTACACAATTTGAAAACCATTAGGGAATGAATATGAATAAAACTACAAAAGTCTAATCAGATAATATTGTATTATTGTGTTAACAAGCAACAATGTTTTAAGTTCTCTGTATTAGTTGTTGTAAGGTTGCATTGTTACAATGATGACATGATAACAATCAACCTTTGAAAAATCAGTTGTTGTGTAACACTAACCAAATTTTCAGTTTTTTTTTTACAAGAAAGAAGAGACTTCCATTATATTAATAGAGTATTCTGGATTAATCAGTGTTGACAATATAGTCCTAAAGAAACCTAAATAAGATAACCAAAGTTAAAATAATGTTAATATATTTTGTAAATGACTTATAATTTAATACGATTGATATGAAAATATAACAGTTAAAAAAAGCATTTTTTAAGCAAAATTAGATAGCTATAAATATTTGCAAACATATTTAGGAAAAAATAACATTTGTAAACAGGATGTCCCTTTAAAAATTTTTTAAAAACTGTTCTTTACACACTTATACCACTTGCATTTTCACTTATTTTAGACATCACCAATATCAAAAACATATTTATCAAGAGAATTTTAACTTTTACATTAAAAACTGATTTTGTAACCTGCACTGCAGGTATTCTAAAGAATACTACTCTCATAAAAACAAATCTTTAATGCTTAGACACATTTTCCATGTCTAGAAAAAGTCAAGGCTCAAACATTTACCATGGCAATGGTTAATTGACATTCATACTCCTGTATTTGCCTATAGATAATGAGCTATTGGTTGAGGACTTAACTGGATTGCTGTAGACTCCAGCTGTGTTGATTTCAAAAAACCCAAAAAAACTTTTATGATAATCGATAGCCCAATCAAATAAAAATATTGACCTCTTATGTTTCTTTTTTGACACTATATGGTAGTATAAGGATACCTGGCTGTTTTTTTTTATTAATGTCTGAAAAAAAATGGGTGGAGGGGAGGTTGGCTCCCCCTAGAGCTCTCCTGTAGATCCCTGCCTGCTTATACAACATTAAAGAATATAATACAGTTGCACAGTTATAAATTAGAAACAATGTATAAAACCAGTAAATTTTCACTTTATTTAATACTTAGGAAGCCAAAAAGGTAGCATTGGGTGCTGCCCGCCAGTTGCCTTCTCTGTAGGCTACAGCTCAAGTTAATAACAGCGACAGATAGCCTTAACAGATTTGCAATAACAAAAACAGGATTACCAAGTTTAGTGGCAATGGGAATTAAACATAAAACCCACAAATAATGAGGCACCTAAATCCATTATGTAGCTTTGTGCTTAACAACAAACAAATATAATGGGAATACTTTGATTAACTGGTTGTTGGAATAATCAAAAAAATGAGTAATAATTGGAACAATTAATTTTGAATGGTTGATTATTTTGTGACAATCATTGTAACTGTAATCTAGATTGATTGTTAGAATAACCTAAAACAGTAATAATTGGAAACACTAAATTTCCATTATTTGATTATTTATGTGACATTCACCAATTACTTCTAATTTCAATTAATCAATGTAATCATTGCTTGTAGATAATCAATTAACTTGCCCAGCTCTAGACATTGGTTTGTTCTCACCCTACTTTATGCACACATGTAGCTGTCTTTTACACCTTATGCATCTGGATAAATATTCAAATACAAGTGCTCTATTCTCGTATTACTCTCTTTTTGTTTCTTCATGTATTCAACAGTCCAACTATTATCTAAGTTTAATTTTTAATATTATTTATTTCCTCGTATTAACTAATAATATTATTTGCTTACTATAATGCTTCATAAAAATATAAATAAAACCTAAAAATTTGACCTCCGGTGAAAATGCAGATTTAAACTAAAAAGATTATGGATTATAAAAAAAAAAAAATGCTATAAAACAGATAATTTCTGACATTTTAAAGCAACTTTTGCACCAGATTTCTTTATTTATTTCTCATTAAAAACCAGTCCTTGTTGTTAAGTTCTAACTTTGACTTCTCACAGCTAAGTTCTTCTTGAATAACTTAAAAGACATTCTACATTAACTTTTTTGATGCTTTGCTTAACTTAATCAATTATTTAACACTTTACCTCATTGAACAAGAGCTCCCTTCTTTGCTGTTTGCGAAGGTCCATTTTCTTCACTGCCACTTGCCTGTTGCTAGATTTCTCGGTAGCAATGCACACAATGCCAGTTGAACCTTCTCCTATCTTGATAAAATTTTCCAGGTCTTCTCTTGGATCTCCTGGACTTACAACCATCTGCAAAGCTGCTCGGAACTATGCAGGAATAAAACTTTAGATATAACAATCTAACACATTGATCCAAATTGGTTATAAGCTCAGAATTGTGCATGGTCTGCAGGAATAGTAATAACAAATTAAGTTGAGTTGGAAAGAAAAAAAATGTTGAAAACTTAGAATAGAATTTTGTTTTTTAAATCTCCAAACAATGAAAAGGTGTCCTAATTCTATCAAAAATAATGTGGGATAACATGATACTTATAGTTATAAAGACTGAGCCGTATACAGCTAGAAGTAATTTACCTACCAGTACAATTTTCTATGTGTGACCTGGTAATGCTCCAAAACTCAAAATAATGTAAAATTCTCAGAAGAGCTTATATTTGCTAGATAAAAAAAAGTCAAGACTCAATATTAATGGTTGCAGAATGCTCAGAATAAATAACAAAAAATGAGCCTGATTTGGGCAAGTAGTTTGGTATTGAGAGGGATGCCCAACTGATAATGAACCCAACAAAAAGCCTGAGGGTGCAGAGACCATTCCATGAAAAGAACCCTGTCTGGCCAATAGAGGTGATCCACAACCAAGTTCAGAGCTCTGGCACATGACAAGCTGTGAGATGATCCCAAAATAGCAGGTCCAATGCATGGAAGCAGAGTCCTGAAATGGGTACCTCTTTGACAGTTGATATAATAAATGACGATGGAATTGTTGGAGTGGACCACAAGAAGAGGGCAAATGGGAACTTGCCTGACAGATGGTGAGAAGTTCAAGGAAACTGATGTGAAGCTACAGAGCCCACATGCCCTAAGTCATGTTGTCATTCAGAGACATGCCCTACCCAACAGAGAAGCAAGCACCTGTAAAGAGATAGAGATCTGGTCTAGGGGCAGCAAGGAAATGCCTACCATGGTGTTGGCATGGTCAAACTATCAAGATAAGTCCTTGAGAACAGGAAAGGGGAGATGCACAATCAAGAATATCAATCCCAAGAAAGGTTCCACTGGAGGAGGTGCATGTATGTGCGGCCTAAAGAAATGAATGGTTTGAGGTAAGTCAAAGTTCCCAAAAGAAAAATTACCTTATGCACAGGGTGTAAAATAGAGGCCCAAATCTTGGTGACAAGACATTCTATTGCATATAAGCAAAGTGGTGAAGGCTGAACTAGACTGTGATGGGAGTTGAACATGCCCAAATGTACCAAATATGGGGAGGGCATAAGAAAAGTCCTGGAAGTCTTGATTAGCCAGCCAAACCAAGCAGCCTACTACAGAAGAATACAGGTGTAAGAGAATGAGTCCTCCCAACAAGGAGCAAGGAGTCACTTATCATTCATTTAATAATTGAACCTCAGCCCCAACCCATGAACAAGACAGGCAAATGCCTCATGACTTGATAAAAGACATAAAGGAACAGATGCAATGTCTGAAGGAAGAGCATAAAACTGGAAGACCCAATTTTGATGGGTGAAGTTAATAATATGTCTGGAGGACAGGGTGATCAGAATATTAAAAGTGTGTCTGAAATGTCAACCTTGGTCATTCACTGTCTGAGTGGAAAGAACCACTGGAGAGAAAAGAATCCCTCTATACAGAACCAAGGAATGATAAGAAACCAGTGGAGAGACACCATGTTGATAACCGTATGCCAGTCTTCTTGGGGACCACAAAAAAGATTATAGTAATAACTAGGTTTAAGGGTAAATACCTTCTGGATGTTGTTCTTGGCCAAGGGATCTGAGAGCACATTGTCAAGATATGGAAGATAAAGGGAAAGAGAGGGAGAAGAAAAGGAAATAGAAGAAGTAAAGTGGAGAGATAGGCTGTGGACGAGAACATGAAGAGCCCTTCTGTTGTGCAAAAATGGACACCAAAGGCTGATGATCAGAGACAAATGGGCCAGCAACAAGGCCAGACTGACAATGTAGTCACTGACGAGATGTGCAACAAGCTTTACATCAGGAAGTAGAAGAAGGGTAGGAAGCTGGAATGGGAAAGGAAAAAGTGGATTCAGCAAACCTAGGAATAGAATGGCAAAGTATATAAAGATGAGAAATGATAACAAATAATGAGGACTGATGCCAGGCCACCTCAGCTTGAGTTCTCCAAAGACCTTTGGGCAATGAAATGGAGTCCAATGAAGATGATGGAGGATCTCATCCCATCATCAGAGGAATCAAGTAAGGAAGGAAGGAGCAGAAAAAAGTACAGGCTAATGTGATAAAAAAACAAACAAACCCTAGAGCATAATGAAGTGTTGCAGGTGAAGTGATGAGAGGTAACACAGGAGGGTGGAAAGAAAGAGACATAAATACAAAAACTAAACTGAGCAATAGAAAGGGAAGTAGAAGTTAAAGGGTACACCCCAATCAGATAAGAGAGATCCCAAAGACTGGGATACAAGAAATGGAAATAAAGAATGAGAGTTAAGTAAACAGGAAGATGAGACATGTTAGTATGGGTGTGCAGCTGTTTACACTGAGTTACATTCAAAATTTAATTAAACACCTTTACTATCAATTTATGTGAATTAAATTAACATTATAATGTATGTTATGATTCAAAGTTTCACATTATCTAAGTTTAAGTCCTTTATTTCTAAAGAAACCTTTAAAAACTACTTAAAACTTCAGATGTATTGTTACATGACTAACAGACTATGAAAATTCTCTACTTTGCCATTCTGTATCTTCAATAATATAATGGCAGTTGCATAGATGTATAAGATGCTTACATAACCTTTTGACTCATACATTTCAAAATTCTCTGAATCAATGCAGTTGAAAAAAGCAATAAATTTTATCAACCCCTGACAGGTTCCATGCCCACCTTCAACAATTTGTTTGAGCTTTGTAGCCTAATTGTAGATGTTAGATACACATGTGTACAGTCATTAGAAAGAGCTCATTTTACACTATAATCTAACAATGATTATTTTGAACGTTGCTCATAGTTGACATCATGGAGTACATGTAACTAACTTTAGTATTGTTGGCTGCTCGTACCTAAATATGTTATAGTTGTAGATACAGTTTAACCCTATGACTATCTGCTACTACTTTTTTAGTAGACAACATTGCTCTTGTCATATTTTGTTCCATAAATAAAACTAGCAATGAAATTGTTTAAATTTTGACAAGAATATTCTTAAAAATATGTAATTTCAGAAAAAAACACTTAATTTTGATTTTTTTATTATGTCTAATAAAAAACTCGTTATTTAATGTAGTTATTTGTATTCACTTTTAATAATTCACCTGCAAGGTAATTTCTATATGGTGTATAAAAATATTATTTTTAATCTTACAGTTTTCACATTTAATTTGTATAATCTCTAGGGCCTCATAAATGAATATTAGAAGTTTTTTAAGGTAAATATTTATATTTTATTTTCCATTTTCTCTACTATATCACTAACTGTATCTATTATCATCAACATACAGTGCAATGAAATGTTTAAAATTAACAAATGGAAATATGTACATACCTTTCAACTCTTTGTATTTTTCTGATATACACAATTTCAAGTCTCTATCTTTGCACTTATAGTATATTTTTAATTTCCCTATCAAATTCTTCATCAGTTATCATTTATGCCCATACTAATAATAATTGATTCCCATGGGGCTTTATGAAGTTATTTCAGCAGATTTCCCACAGAGACGCATTGCTAAAACAAGATGGCACTTAAACACACCATCTTGTTTATAACCTTTCAAAGTCCAGTTGACAAGTTAAACTTATTAAAATCATTAAACCATACAAATATGAATTTTAAAATAAAAATAATACATAATTCACTAAAATATAAAAGTAAGACCTAAATAGTTTAACTGGCTCTAGCTATAGCAAATTTAAGTAAGAAGCCACTTGAAATGCTTTTGTCAATCAGGAATACAACAATACGAATGACAGTTACATGTACACTGTAAGGAAAACTGTATGCCAATTTCAGATTAACCATTGGGAGAGTATAGTGTCAACTGAGCTCTTTCTAACGATTATATACACTTGTGTCAAATAACTACATGTAAGTTGTAGATTTCAAGGCAAAGCATAGAAGGTGGGCATGGCAACCATCAATGGTTGGAAAATTTACATCTGTTTCCCAGACAATCCAGCTTGCAAACTTTAGATCTCACATAAAAATTAGATCAAACACATGTACTTAGTGTGTAGAACCACCTGTTCATGTCAGCTTGTGTCTCGGAGAAAGAAATGAAGCTAATAAAGCATGTGGATCATGTGACACAAAAACTGCAATTTAAGTATTTTTTGAAAGGTTTCCTTTGAAACAAAGTAGTTAAAACTTCAATAACTTAGCTAATATAATGTTAATTTTATATTTATAAAATGATAGTAAAGTGGTTAATTACATTTTAAATGCAACTAAAATAATATCATTCTTTGTGTACAAAATACTTATAAACTTTAACAAAATCTTAAGAGGTTTTGTGAGGAATGCTCAGAGTTACTTTATATTTTTGCAGAAATGTCCTTCTCCAGTCGAGGTGATACAAAATGTATCAGCCCAAAACAAAAGGGATAAGCAATGAATCTACATGGGCCCTAAGATCAGGTGCAGGAGAGAAGAAAAAGAGGTTTTGAATACAGGTTTCAGGAAGGAAAGCAAGGGAGGAATCAAAAGACAAATGGGAAAGAAAAAAATGATGTCAAGGAAGAGATTTAGAAGGGTGAGGATTGTTCTCCACAGATAAAGCTGTGCCTAGAGCAAACACTGGTGGGGGAAACAGCTGATCAAATCATCATCCTGATCATATTCAAATTAGAGAAAAGGAAGGTCAGCCAACAGGATGAGAAAAGGAGGCTCAGTGTGCATGAAGGTACATACAACATGTTGAACAATAGTTTCATGTCTTCCAGACAAAAAGATCTTAGTAGACACAGGTCCTGTCTAAGGAACCTCATCACTATCACGGTACAAAGCAGAAGTTACCATCATTTGAGAATTGATAATGTCAGGTAAGTAAGAAAATTTTTGTATACTTTTGCAAATCTCATGTAATTCCTTTATAACTTTAAAACCATGTCCATTTGAGACAATGCCAAGAAAAAGATGGTTATTTTGGGTTCAAGTACTTGGGGGAAATTACTGCGCAAGGAGTTTGTGTAGTTGTCCTATTGTTTGAGGGCTATCGTAGCATAATGTCATCATGCACAAGTGCTGTTCATTAAGCATGTGATTTTTAGATGGGAGTTAGCACAAGGCTAGTGGCATGCAAATCTCATACACAGATGTGTGAGGAGTCAAGCTGTTCTGTGTGTGTGTGTGTGTGTGTGTGTAGAGGTGAGATATCTCAAAATACATTGTTTTAATATTTCCTAGGGCTATGTTTTAGATATATTTCATGCTCCATTATTTCATAGAAATATACTCTAGATTACTTACCATGATAATGGAACTTTGTATCACTACCTTTAATAAAGGTTTAAAATGCCTTATTAATTTTGTGGAATAAACATACAACCAACAAATGTAGTCTCTTCTACATACCAACATTAAAATTTGTTTTACAGATTCTATATATATATATAAAAAAATTGAACTTAGATTAATTACTGTCTCAGCCAGTCAGTGAGATATGCAGTACCTGCTCATGTGATAATCTTTGTTGTTCTGGATGATGACTTTGGCCAGGAACAGCAGACTTATGGTGTTGTTCTGTGTGATGGCCAGGGACAGCAGACTTAGGGTGTTGTTCTGGATGATGACCATGGCCAGGGACAGCAGACTTAGAGTATTGTCCTGGATGATGACCATGGCCAGCAGACTTAAGGTTTTGTTCTGGAGGATGACCATGGCCAGAGACAACAGACTTAGAGTGTTGTTCGGGGTGATGACTGTCTCTAGTGACAGTTGACTTGGGGTTATGTTCTGGATGATGACCGTGGCTAGGGGCAGCTGACTTAGGGTGATGACCATGGCTAGGGACAGTCAACTTGGAGTGATGATCATGGCCAGGAATAGCTGACTTTGGATGATGACCATTACTAGCCAACATGGGACTCATAACTTTGTTTTTCGGTACTGAGACAGGTGGTTTTGGAGAAAGATCCTGAAAGAAATAGCCATACTTGTATGAGGAATGATGATATTTTGAGTAAAATATTACTGCACATGACAAAAGTAAGTTACTATTAACAATCCACTAGATATTAAACAGGTGATATTCCAGACTTAAAGAGAAGAATTGCTTTTTATGAATACTCTTTTGTTATCTAGCCTATACTAAAAATGTGTATTTTTTACTAGTGATTTATGATTGTTTGTTTAACTGTTACATCATATTAATTTAGAATAGAATAACAAGATTCATTCATCTATGATAATTTGTTTAGTGAAGATCTTTATCAGGTCCATTAAACACACATATGGTCTACCATTTTCTAAAACTACATTTTAAATACATCACCTGTTCTTAAAATTTCTTAGAACAAGACAAACCTAATAAAGAACACACTATTATTCACTTTGATAAAGTAACACTCCCTTTAATAAATAAAAGTGAATAATTTCCAAAGTTACTGAAACATTTGATATTAAACATTGTCATACAAGCACTATATATATATATATATATATATATAATGATGTCTGAACATTCTACATGTAAAATATATTAATAACAGAACTTACTCTTGTTCTTTCATTCTTTACATTTTTGAGGATTTTAAGTCTCTTGGATGGTTTAAGTGGTTCTGAGACATGCTGTTCTTCAAAATAGGGCTATGAGAACCACTACGGTTTCCAGAATGCTGGGTTGAACCTGATGATGATTGAGAATCCCTGTACTGTTTTTCCATGACAGGAGGTTCAAGTGGACTTGACAAAGGGACACCATTGGAGATAAGCGATGGAAGCATGGGTCCATGATGATTACCTGTTTGAAAGTTAGGATTCATGGATGGGTGTTGCTCTTGGTAGCTTTGTGACTGTAGACAACTCTGGTTATCAATCATGAGACCTGATTTAGAGGTATAACCTGGCAGACTAGTTGGTGCAGGGCTTTTTTCTTGTTCCCTACCTAACTGGACACCAGGAAGCATACTATTATCTCCACCATCAGTTCTGTCCCAAGAGGGAACAGAGCCTTGAGAAGGAGCATGTTCTCTTGCATTCTGTAGATAGGAGTGGCTACCACCCATATGATTTCCCTGATTCTCTGAATAAAAGTTTACTGGATGGCCATGTCCCCACTGTAGTTGGCCAGGGTGAAACTGGGGGTGTGAGTGTGGATGGATATGAGAATCATGATGAATTTGGTGAACATGAGGAGGGACCTCATGAGATTGCACAGGTAGCATACTTTCATCTTCAGGTACTGGGGGAGGGAGGCGACTTAAATAGTCCCGTCGAGGTTGAGGAGGGCTTTCTTTCCTTAGCGAGTTGGATCGTGTGATTGAAACTGGCCCATTTCTGATTTGAGAAGAGCTTCCACCTCGAACAATGGTCTATAAACAGAAGAATATTAAGCTACATACATTTTACATTTATAGATGTTCAGTAATCATAATATCAGTGTGATTTCTAAATAGAGAGAACTGCTGTTCTACAGAGAAGTATGTATTCTGAGTTAACTTACTGACTTTTATCAGTAAGCCTGGCTGAAGTACTACATCCCACATTCACTGATGTATTGGGTATATAAGAGCATGTAGTTTCTAAACTCTGAAGAATTACTTATGCTTTGTCAAACTTTTGAAAAACATCTTGGTATCATACTAACTCATTTCTCAAGAATCAGAAACAGTCAGGATGGCCACATTTCTTCCACATTCTCCCCCTAACTTTTCAAGCAAAATTTCAAATTTTCCAAACCTCCACACATGCATATATGGCACTGATATTTCGACTCTTCCTGATAATTCTATCTAATTAACATCCCTTTTGTTGTAATGTGGCTATAAATGAAAATTTCCAAAAATAGTTCATATTATGGTATTATTATTATTATAGATATCTTCAAACAGAGATGCTGCAGCTTGATGGTAGATAGAATTTTGCATTTTTATATTAATGAAAGAACATTAATATTTCACGATTTTTAGTTTTTCATAACAAGAGAGTTAAAAGCAATTATTTTGAAGGTGATAATTATGACAAGTTTGGTTATGTAACTCAGTGAAAGTTATACGTTGTGTTTGTAATTAAATGATGTTTAGGCTATCGTACATTGTGTTTGCAATTCATTGATGTTGAGACTATAGAAATTTCTAGAGGCTTCAGTGATAAACATAAATAGCAGCAACCAAACAAGCGGGAGAAGAGAGAAAGTAAAGTCAAATGAAAGGGAAGTTCAGTAAGAGAAAAGTTAGAAAATGTCAAATTAGCCATAGTGTGAGTGAATGGTAGATATCTTAAGGTGAGATTAACAGTTTGATAGAGATAAGGAGAATAATTTGTCTAGTCAAAGGGTGTTCTAAACTAATTGAACCTGCCTGTATGGATTTTGATGGAAAGATTGAAAGTTCAGGATACAACTGTGGTAACCCCCGAGGCAACGAAAGTGAATTATTCATCAATACTATTGTGATAAAAGTAGAGAAAAATAGTTTGGCTTGTCAATTGGCTTCTAAAGCAATTGAATTAGCCTAAGTGGACTTTTGACAAGAAGAAGAGCACTGTATAGTGTTTAAGATACAACTGTATCTCTATAGTGTGAAGAAATCTTGTACATATGTTTATTTTGTTTTTACTATTTTACTTTAAAATAAGTGAAGTGCATACTGTCAGTTTATTGTTCGAATTTGTTGCCATGAATTCACAGACACCTACTGTAGAAGAATCTACACACACACACATACATACATACATACATATATATATATATATATATATATACATACATACATACATACATACACACACATACATACATACATACATATACTTAAAGTTCTGCAAAGAGCAACTGGTGAAGGTTGTTATAATATACCATAACAGCACAGTATGCTTTATATTTATGTGCAAATTATGAGATAAAAAAGGGGGGGAACCACAGTTTTCCCTGACTGTTCCCAGGTTGAAGAATGATTTTTCAATTCTGATTCCTTTTTAAAATTTCCTGGCTGTAATTGTGTAAAACAGAATACAAAAATTCTTCTGAAACTGTTATTTTCTTACATTTTCCCTTATGTCTTGATTATTATATTTTATAAGAAATGAAATGGCTACTGTAGAAAATTTTCTAACAATAACAGTAAACTCTAAGATATTGCTAAAACATGTATTGAAGCAAGCAAAAAGAAATACAATGAAACAAGCCATTAAGATAAATTCTAAATGACTGAACATTTTTGAACAAAGGTTTAACACATTCTTCATAATTTACAGTTCTCTAAGTATACTTTAACTTTTTTCAACTTCAGTTTAATAATATGTGATAAAGCCTCGTATCTTTGTTCCAAATACCATGCTTTGGCTGGAGTTAATAACATCTGTAATGTGTAACCAGATCAAAATAACATTTATTGAACATACTATTTCTACTTGTTGATTGAACAATGTCAACTTGTACTTGATTGAATGCTGACAACACACGATAACATCACCATGACAACAAAGCAGATTCATACTTGTATTATCGTATGCACTCACAATTTTGTACGTATCCCATTGTTTTCTCAGTTTGCTGCTGTAATTCCACCTAACAAAAAATTTTTCACAGAACCTTTATATTTCAATGTGGCATACAGTCTAAATTTTCTAATACCATTTGAAAAAAAAACTAATCTGAGTGCAACTGGACAATATAATATTAATAAAATACATTATAGTACTTTATCAATATATAATCCTGATTATACCTTAAAAGTAGGAGATTCTCCCCAAAATATTTAGTAATGAAGCTCAAAATATCCTAGCCTATATCAATCATTCTATAAATAATAGGCAATCTAATCAGTTATAAGCTGACAGGTTGCCTTTAATGGCGAATATTTGACAATTCCATGCATAGTAGTTAGGCTTATGACACTTTTAGATTTGCATTTCTTTTTTTTTGTTCCCATTTTATTAACAAATTTTAGACAATATATTACTGACGAAAAACTTAGGCTAAAAATGAAGATGGAATTTGGAAAATATCGAAATGTTCATGTTCTTTATCCTATAGATAATTTTATGATTTTAGATTTCTGCAAGTCTTGAACTTATCTATCATTCCAACAATAGTCACATGATACTTGTGTACTCACACACAGACGTACATAGTTCAAAGTCTGATGCTGATCAGTACTGCATATTTTTCACTATAACACCCCAATAAAAACCATTGATTTTCATGACCTGACAGACTTACGTGAGATTTCATGTTAATCATTTCAGTTGGTGTTATAGTTGATGGGTCCACTATGGGTTTTGGTCTATCTTGTTGAGTCTGGATTAAACTGGTCCATTGTGGTGGAAGGCCTACAAATTTTCCTTCATGTCTGTCAAAGCCTGTGTGAAATCTGTGCTCAAAGTTTGTAGGGGCAGAGATGATGGGCTTTTTCTTCTTCTTCCCAAACATACTTTGACTCTTTGCACAGAGGCAACTGTGTGCATATATACGAAATAATTATTTTAGTTTTAAATACTATACACATCAGAAACATGTTACTAACATAGGAAAAAGTTATGTCAAAACCTTGAAAATACAAAAATATTGTAAGGGAAAATTAATATGTGGTGAATGTATCAGCCACGCAACTGTTATGTACAATATGATTCACCATCTTTGTAGGTTTGTTAACAAGGCCTAATTACTTCCAACATTCATTTTACAGGTTTCATATACTATTCAAAATAATCACAGCTACACATCATTTTGTTTAAATGTTAATTATTGTCAATGGAATTTCATTAAAAACTTTTAAATAATTCTTTACCCATTTAAGACTGTCTACCATAACTATTTTTATGTATATATATATATATATATATTTTCATGAACCAAAGACAATCTTGTGTACTACCACACTCAAACAGGGTATCTGCAGAAGCTAATCCTACAGTGTAACCATGATACTGACTTAAGTTTTGTAAGTCAAAGAAATTTTCAAATAAGACAATTTTTCATTTAATCAAATTCCTTATTTAGGAGCTCATGCACCCCTAACTTGGATCTTAGGATGTAGGATGAGAGCCACAATTTTAGAGGGTTGATGGAGATTAACCTCTGGGTCAAGTGTGGTAAGATGTTGCCACAAGATCTAAGAAGAGTTGCCATAGTAAATACATATATATATATATATATATATATATGTGTGTGTGTGTGTGTGTGTGTGTGTGTATATACATATATATATTCTGATATTGTGTCTTTCTATATATGAAAATAGAAGCACAATGAAAAATAAAAGCTTTGTCATTTAAAAAATGAAGGTCACAGTTCTCAAAACTGTGATGGGCATTATACAGCTAGCATTTCAATGTTATATCCAAAACTTGAGAAATGTACACAATAACTTGTACCATTTATATTTACAGACAAATGATTTTACAAAACTATTCTACATGTAGACAATTATGTTGTTGGCTAGGATGGTATACTTGGTTATATGCTCAATCTATTATGGTGTATGCTCCCAGAAACAATATGATAAATTCAATAGTTTTATGGAATAAAAGGATCTTTATGTTTTGATTTATCAGTCTTTTAAAGCCTTCCACGCAGTATGTTGCCAGTGGGAAAGCAAAAAGGATTTGTGGTTGTATCTACAGGAATACTAAATACAAATCATTTTTGTTTTGTACAGATCTCCGGTTAAGCCTCCTTTAGAGTATTATGTTCAGGCTTAGGCTCCTTACTTTAAGGACATTGAGTTGGTAGAAGTTGAGAGGAGGGCTGCCACATGAAGACAGGTTAAGATACTTAACTCTCCATATCTAGGCTCAGTAATTTTAACTGACCTTGTAACTATCAGGTAGTCATGAAACTATACATACAATAACTTTTAATGTAGTAAGTGTATCATTACAACATTTTACAAATTTTAGTAAACATTAGAAGTCTGCTGTATACAAAAAATCAATTTTTTAAGGACATATTTCTACTTACAGAGTCAGTCTAATGTCTCACTCAGATTCTGATTAGTCTGAGAGCAAGGTGATTTTCATGTTAAGAATAAAAACATTTTTCACCTTACAGTTTTCATTTTTCATCTATGTAGCTTCTAGAATCTCTTAAATGAATATCAAAAGTTTAAAAGTTTTTTCAGTAAAAACTATATGTTATCTGTTATTTTCTCTACCCTAACACTATATGAACTTGTAACCGTCATAGAAAAATATAAAATCTAAAGTATCCTTTTTTCTCTATAGAATGACTGCAGATCGTGACTAAAAATTACAATTATCGATCCTAAACATTCTCAAACTCAAAACAATTTACATATTTTTATTTAATTTTATTGTCCTTTGAACTGTGTCTAAGTAAACCTGTGACAAAGCTATAAATCATCTAACAAGTGCATACCTGCCTGAGAAATTTATTAATTTTTTAATTTACATCTTCTTATCTAACCTAATAGGTTTCTAGCTTTTACATGTTAGTTACTTTTATAACCGTAAATAAAAAATATACATAAAAAATTCAAAAAAATACAATGACCTAAAAGAATTATAATTTAATTGGCTTTCTAACTAATTTATAAATGGATTAAAATAATTATCTTTTGTGACTGAGGTAACTTTGCCAATAGCAACAATAAATCTATGAATGAAACTATTGTAAGAACAAGCTCGTTTTACATGGAAATCAGTAAACTGAAATATTCTTTTTAATTGGTTATAAATAATCCAATAGCAAAAGTCAGAGAGAATTATTGTCATTTTTTGAAAGACAATGTGATAGGAGGGTGTAGCATGTGGGTTTGACTTTCTAGTTTATAAAAGCAAGAAGATTGGCGGCTATTAATTAATGTCTTAGCAATATCTCTACTATAAATATATAGTTATGTTAAACTCAGAATATCATATAGGGGTAGTAAGAAGATTTTAAGTGGGAAATTCAGAACTAACAAGCATCACATGATACAGAGACATGAAGATTAAATATTTCCATTTGAAATTAAAGCTTATATAGTATTAAAATTTGACTTATTAACTACATTTTTATGCCAAGTGTATGAAATACATTGATAATAAAGTAGTTTAAATGTTGAATGTATCCCTGTAAATAAAACAATCCATACAATAGGCCCATCATATTGAAACACACAGGTTTCAGAGTTAAATTTACTGCATCCATAACATCTCAAGGCAATCCATTATAAAGGCCAACCACACTATTAGAAAAGTACAGTTGTCTAATTTAAAGATGACTCCTAGACTGCCAAAATTTATATCTATATCCCCTACTCTTACCGTTCTCACCATTGAACATAAAAATAAGATGATGCATCAACAATTATCAATTCCCTTAATAATCTTTAACACCTTAATCAGATCCCCTCTTAACTCTTATTTTTTTTTTAAGGGAAGACAATTTCAAAGATCTTAAACTGTCATTGTAAGACAACCTTTCCATACCAGGAACTATCATGGTAGCTTTCTTTTGAATCTTTTTCAATAATTCATTGTCTTTCTTAAGGTAAAGAGTCCATGTCTAAAAATGAGGCCTAATCAGTGACCTATAAGATGAAATGATGACCACTTTATATGTATGTTCAATACTTCTGTAAATGCAACCCAAATTCCTATTTGCTCTACCATTAGCAACAGCAGACACTGCTTGGATGGCTTGAGTCTGATCAACCAGAACACAAAGACCCTTTTCTACCTTAACACTGTTAAGATTATTCCCAATCAAAATTATACTTAATAACTTCCTCAAGAAAGATATATTAGGAAGACAAAATTACCCTTTGGTGAATTGATTTTGGCTGGCTTTCATCTATATTTCACTGAATGATTTTGTAAAGCTTCTTTAACAAGCCACGTTAGAATTTTTCCCAATACAGAAGTATGACTAATTGAACAGTAATTTCTAGGGCAAGCTTTTAAAAACCTCCTTTAAAAACAGGACTAGCATTAGCAACTCTTCAATCCCATGGCACCTGCCCACTTGCATATCTGATCTCTGACTTCCCTTAAAACTCTGGGGAAAACCTTGTCTGGCTCTGGTACTTTTATCTATTTTTAATATCCCAACTTTTCTATTTCCATCAATGGTTTACTATCTAAATGACACAAGTCAATTCCAATATTTCCCATAGAATGCTCAGTATAGGGGATTATAGATATATTTTTATATAAAACTGCTTTACCCAAGAATTTAGTATCATCATCATATCTGAATATCATATTTCTTATATAAATAGTCCATATTTTGATTACATAAAATTTGTTTCACCAAGGGATTGAAGATAAATTTTATAAGTAATAGCAGATGAATTTCAATGTGACACGTGTCATTCATTTTTACTTTAGTTCAATACAGTATTATGAAACATTACATTTATCAATATATTTTACATGCAGTTTGTTATCATAATGAAACTTAAAAAACTAAATGGCATCTTACATGTTCTTACGCAGAGACTTAAAATTGTTGAAATTGTCCAAAACTGCAATAGCAACCACTGAATAATTGGCATGAGGTAAATTCTAAATGTTAACTTTAAGTAAAACCTTGGGTTAGTATTATTTCATTAGATATAACCAATTTAACCCTACAAAATTACAGTTAATGCTGAGATTTGCTATGCACAATCTATACTGAAGAGATAATACTTATAACCAATGCAGTGACCAAAATTTAAGTCTAGTGTAACTTAGAAATGTCAGTGAAATTATGTGTTACTATTACTATTAGTCAATATTATTATTACACATGTACGTATTTAGTTACATATCTAATTCAGTAATTGAATGAACGCCTATTTTATAACGTTTTGTGCAGAGATACTCTGACGTGTCGTACTTTATAATATTATTAAAAATATATTAACTAATAGTAATACTAAATTACTAAGTAATAATAACATCATGTTAACGTTAACTCTTATAAACTATAATTTGTATAAATACAACTTATAATAATAATAGTATTGATACATCACTTTTTTCGTAAGACTAAGAGTGCTAGGACTAGACTGTACAGAACATAACGGTCATAAGTACCAGAAAATAGAAGTCGTCTGCAAATTAGCTAATTTTATTTTTCAAACTGGGTGGCTAGTCTTTGGAATAGAGTGCCTTCAGATGTGGTATATGCAACAAGATTGGGAGAATTCAAGAGAGGACTTGTTGAGTACAACAGGAGTTAGGACTGGGTATGCTAATATTTAATTCGACAGCCAAACATAAAAACTAAAAGTTATATACTAATATAGTGTTAGACTATTCTAACACTATATATATACTATATCAGGCATTACCACAGATCAACTTTTCTTTCGAATTTAGTTTTAGTTTAATATCTAAGATCCTCCATATACAAAACAAAAAACTGTAACTGTAGCATTTTCTCATGCATTGTACTTACTATTATGTGCTGTAATGCTGTTTCAACCTCAAGGACCTAGGCCTAAACCAAGTAATTTGTCACTTTTTTAACACCCGATCATTCAACTGTATTTCTGAACGAACGCCATCTTGTGAGCAACAAGTAGCGTAGTATTACATCCGGGATGTCTAAAATTTCGTAGGTTAAATCCGAGTCTAGATGACTACTGAACAATAAGTTTTAATTCAACTAAAAAATATGTATATATATCAGGCATTTTGAAGTTTGTTTATGTTATTGTCAAAACCGAAATCAACAACAAAAACTTTTCTTTCGTGAAGGAACAAATGGAAAATGATGCACTTTACTACCTCCGCCACCGAATGTAGGAAAAGGTTATGTTTTCATCCTTGTGTGACTGTGGGTGTTTGTTTATATGTTAGTCAGCAAGATTTTTCGAAAACGGCTGAATGGACTTGTGCGAAAGTTGGCATACATTTGGACAATAAAGAGATTAAATTTTGGAGGATCAAGGTCAAGATCACTAAAATCCCTATCTGTTTACACGGGGACCGATTCTCACACTATTTTTACTCCATAACTTAGTCAAAATTGATCGTATTTTGATTAAACTTGGTTGAAATATGAAGAATATTAATCTTATTCCCCATTATCCTGCCAAAAATTATCAGTGTCCGTTGTTAATGACGGATATACGAAAACATTTTCGTTTTCTTTGAGAGCCGAATATGATCAAGGCTGTGTAGCAGAGATATGCGCTCTATACTTGTGTAGGTTTCACATAACACTGTTATATATACACGACTGTTCATTTAAGTTAAATACGAGAGTACTGTTACGTATCTGCTCGTTTGTTAATTTCCGGTATAAATTCTTTCCGCGGAACTTCAGCGATACAAGTCCTTTCTTAACTAAAACTAGTTTATTCTTTCTTGATACAACTTTTTGTAATACACAGAATTTCCGGAGTCAATTTAAATTAACAACCTTTATAACACACGCTATAAATCACAGTGATTCATAAACTTTACTTACGGCGCCTACTGTTCGCTTGACTCAATTATCTATCTCTTCCATCTACCTGCATATCTATCTATCGCTGGCTTTATTTGCCGGGCTTATATACTAAAAAAAGAGGGCGCCTGGCAAACAATCGGACATTCAAGGGGTTCCTCGATAATTCATGAGCGTTCGAGAAACTCCAGCGCCCATGCTCCCAGCGTCGCGTGACTTCCGCTATCGTAACAGTACTATATAGTTTATAAACGTTAAAGTAAGTTATTTTCTTAGAAGCCATAGTTAGGGCAACTTCGCTTATGTAACTATTTACTCATTATTTATTGTGTAATTCAATTGCTCTGAATGATGTACGTCATGTTACTCGAACCTTCTGAATACTTCTTGTTGCTTTAACTGAGTACTGTTACATAATAACCTCTCATAGTTTGTAGAAAGTTCTAGATCTCAGTCGGGCAGAATATATATATATATATATATATAGGCGACCAATTTAGTGAGAGTAAGTTAGTGAAAGTGAAAGTAAAAGTGAAAAGTGAAGTTAGACTGTGTGATTGTGAGTTTAGCCATAAAGACTGTATAGTGGCGATTTTTAAATTGAAAAAAAAAAGTGAAGTTAGGCTTCGTGATTGTGAGTTGAGCCATAAAGAGCATATAATGGCGATTTTTGAAATGAAAGTATCACAGCTTGTGTTGTGATAACATAGTTGAGAAGAATAACTCGTCTTGTCATTTGGGTGAAGGCTATGCTGTGGAAAAAAAATGAAAGTCCTATGAGACACTGGGTGCAGCAATGCAACAGTGAGAACCAGTCCAGTACCTGATGGCCAGATGGTGGGCAAGGTACATCTGTGTGTGCTGATCGATGGGACAGTGAGAATGTTCTCCATAACAAGAATAAAGGTTGACATTCCATATTACATGGGAGACTTTAGGACCATTTGAATGAAGGCACCCATCTATGACTTGATGATTGGAAATATACCAGGCAGTAGAAGTTTGGAGGAACCAGACAGAAATCAGACTGATAAAGCATCTGCAAACACCATTAGTGCTCAAGAAAAACAAAGCAAGCAAGACAACAAGCTCCTGCAAGTCTGGAAAGGTGACATCCCGAAAGTAGGTCTTTGGGTACTGAAGGATTCACAGAATAAAACTCTTCACTGCAGAAAATTTGGGAAAGTGTCCAGGAGAAAGTTGAGCACAAGACCAAGGGTAAAGGGACCTACAGAATAGAGGACCAGCAGGTATATATTAAGGCGGTTCACTGGGGAAGTTTAACAGATCATAGTACCAACAGTTATACGGGATTTAAGAGATGAAGTTGGCTCATAAATCAATTGTGGGAGAACACCTAGGAGAAAAAGGTGACAGAAAGAATCACTAGTAACTTCAAATGGCTGGGGGACATTGAAGACAAGACCAGATTCTGCAGGTCATGTGACATCTGCCAAAGGACAATACCTAGAGGGAAGGTAGCCAAGGTGCCACAAGGTGAAATGCCTCTTTTAGAAAAGCCATTCAGCTGTGGACAATATTCAGAAACCATAGCAATGCCAGAGATAGAGATGGAAAGAGTAGCAGGAGCCCTCCTGGAAGTGTTCTGCATAGTAGGCTTCCTAAAAGAAGTCTTGAGAAACAGAGAGACCCAGTTTACCTCAGAACTCATGCAAGAGGTGTGCAGACTCATCAGCACTAGGCAACTCTTTACAACCCTGTACAACCCCAGATGTAATGGACTTTATGAGAGAGTCAATTGTCATCCCGTAAAGTCGAAACATATAGAGTCGTCAACTTTCTGAAGGCCATAGATAGGCCTAAATAAAATGTTTTTAATTGTG
>NW_013666537.1:72399-88409 GCF_000517525.1 Limulus polyphemus | reverse complement strand
GAAATTCTATAATTATGATTGTTGTTTGTTAGATATAACGAAATTGGTTAACTGCGCTCTGTCCACCAAGAGGAATCGAACCCCGCATTCTAACGATGTCAGTCAGTAAACTTACTTTGACCCACAGGGTTATTATTGAGGAAAATCACTTTTTAGGTTTCGTGATTGGTTTCTCACTCGTCTATTTCCAAGTCAGGTAATGTATAACCTTTCGCAGTGTTTCTAGTATAACTGTTTGACACAGAAAGAAATGACTTTGTAGATAATAGTATCCCGAAGGTGAGTGAATCGAGTCCGTTCTGAACGGAAAATCAACGAAACCAGAATTTTACTTACAGTTGGAAAAAATCATTTCAGAAAATAAACGATGGGGAAGGCTTAACACACACGATATAGCTTTTGCTTGTTTGTTTGTTGTTGAGCGTAAAGCTACACAATGGGCTATCTATGATGTGCCCACTGCGGATATTGAAATCCGACTTTTAGCGTTATAAGCCCTCAGACTTACTCTAAGCCATTATGAGCCATAGTTTTTGAAGAGTATTTTATGTAGTATTTTATGCTTTATTTTATGTTTTATTTTATGCTTCATTTTATGTAGTATTTTATGCTTTATTTTATGTAGTATTTTATGTTTTATTTGATAACGAAAACATGAAGTATAATATAAGTACAATGATTAGTGTGATCGGACTATGATTCCGAGGATTTATGGTTTGCAGCCCGTTTCTTCGAAAACGCGCTCCAAGTTTGTGGTTGTGAGTGCACTATAATAATAAATGTCAAATCTCACTATTTGGTCAAACAAGACTAGACAAAGAGTTGATGGGTGCTGTTGACCAGCCGCTTTCTCTCATTGAGGCTCCCTTCTTTGAGATTCGAGGCCCCTATATAATTGCATGGGTTACACCCCTCTAAATCTTGCCACCTTCTATAATGATATTTATAATTTGGTGAGAAAACGTTGTAATTAACAAATAGTTTCAATTTTTTACAATCTGAAAAATATGATATATTTATTAAATATATCTAAAAATAAACACAAGTCTGTGAATGAGATCATATGTTCCTTCTGATAACATTTATTATTATACTTTCCAACATCTCTGTTATTTCGACTCCGAAAATTACTTTTTTTAAAATATTTTTTGTATAAATTTCTTCTGTATAAAGATTATTTATTTGTTGAAGTTAAAGCTACTCTTTATTTCTTTATTATCATGTAATTACAATAAATAAATAAATAACAAAGGAAACGATTCATTTACAACTTCCTTTGGTATAATAAATTTTATTTTGTTATAATGCTTACAATATAATCTTTGTCGAATTTTTTAAAACAACTGAATACTTTTCAGCTTTACGCAAGTAGAAAAATTAAAAATCATATACATTAATAGAATAGTATGTAGTATTTTTGTATTTCTACAACTTATTTTAATTACTCAAGACATAAAAATGACACTATCTATTTTTAGAGTAACACCAGTCCTGTTTCTTTTATTCCCCTATTAGTACTGAATCAAACAATGTATTGGTGTTGGTTCTAGAATAACTAACAGTTGACGTTTTGTTTGTAGTCACAAGCCTGGATATTTTCATTAAAGTAGAGTCCAGCTGGACAGTTTTGTTCTTGTCCTGGTCCAGCTGGGCTGCAGTGAATAAACTTTGAGCAGTTTGTCGGACTTCTAACCATTCCACTGGTTTGGCCCCTACAGACATCAGTATCTTTATTGTTGACTTCCTCTTCCTGTCTTTCTCCAGAGGCTGTATGGAAATAGAACAATTATTACACAATGGCGATTATCCAGTATTGTATTTATACTGTTGTCACCCGATAGCAAAGTATTAGCACATTTTGAGAAAACAGAAAATTATAAATGGTAAGTAAAGATAAGCTGAATTACCATAATAAAACGAATTAATCTCCGTAATTACATACCAATGTTTTTAAGGAGGGAACCAAAGGCAACCTGTGTAACTACTTTTTTTTTATAACTATTACGGGAACATTTTTGGTGAAAATTATTTTGGAATTGATGAAAAAACTTAGTATGATATTTTGCCACAGTGAAAAACATTTTGATTGATCACGAACAATAAAAACAAAGCGAACTTTTATATCCTACTTGTTATGAAAACATAAAGCAAACGAACGTTGCAGAGAAAATGAAAAATGTCATAGAACTTAAAATTTTTATTCTGTAAAACTATCGCAACAACCATACCTGTTAAAGTGCAATCATAATTCTTAGGTAGGTCACACGTCATACTCATGGGATTAAACCTGAGACCGGCTGGACATGTTTTCTTACAGGCTATACCGTTAGTGGTACATTGGTAAAAGGTACCACAGTCATGCAGGTCAGGCACTCGGCAGGCGCAGGGTGGACACTTGATGTTATAGGTAACGTCGCAGGTTGATTCGTTATCTGAATAATCAAGTTACTGTTAATTTTATATTAACTTTCTATTAAATAAAGCTTGTTTGAATTAGTGAACCTTTTTTAAAGAGGGAACTTCAAAGTAGAACATGAATGTGTAATGAATGTTCAGTAGATAGTTCTGTACTTTTGAAAATTACTTATAAAATGTAAAGTTATAAAAACAGTTAATAAAGGTGTGCGAATAATTTGAAAAACAAATTTATATTGAAATACATTTTAATATTGCAAACGATTTCTGCTAGCGCTGTATTATATGAAATAGACTGGCCTCGTTTAAAAGGTGGTTTTCATAACAAATGATGTTCTTATTGTATTTCTTATTTGAGGGATAAGAATTTTGTGTGTGTGTGTGTGCAATCTAAAACATAGTTATAGTTAATATCATTAAAAACGGTAAAGTGTAACGTAGAAATTTACCTCGATCGACTCCACACTCATGAACGTTTTTCGGCCAATCACAGACCTTGAGATGAGGGTTGAAGTATAAAGATGAAGGACAGCTCTTAAGATAAGCAATTCCATTAGAACAGAGGTAAAACCTGGTGCAATCACCCGTTTTTGAGAAGAGTCCATTTCGTTTCTTACAGATAGGGCTCTTACCAAATATATCTGTTTGAAATATTTTGGATGAAAAATTATGGAAACAGTATAATTCAAATGTATGTGTCTACACAGTTCATCTCTTGTTTTACTGTTAAAAATAATTATAATCAATATGTTCTACACCATTCACGTTTTGTTTCTATTAAAAATAAGTATAATTAAAATGTAGATGTTTACACCGTGAAATATTTGTTTCACTGTTAAAAATAAGTATTATTAAAATATAGGTGTCTACACCGTACACATTTTGTCTTACTGTTGAAAATGAGTGTAATTAAGATCTAGGTGTCTATATCGTAAAAGTTTTGTTTTACTGTTAAAAAGAAGCACTTATTAATTATTTTTCTTTTTCTTTCCATGGTCTCACTCTCATCAAGTAATGATAAACAAATTTACGTTTTAAATATCATTGAACACTTTAGTCAATTTTTCTTTTCGGAGTTGTTAGTAATACAAATAAAATTTTACCACAATCGTCATTAGTTGAAGCACAGATCTGTCTAGATCGATCAAATTTGTGGCCCCAAAGGCACTTTCGGATGAATGCGATTCCGTTGATACATTCCACGTACTTCCCACAGTCTTCTGGAAGGATGAACTTGCCTTTCGGAGCTTTACAAAGACAAGGATCTCCAATATCTGGACATTCAACGTTATGTAAGTGATCACATACTTTAGTATTCTTGTTGAAGTACAGACCCGTGGGACAGTACTTCTTCTCTCGGACACCGTTATCACATTTAAAGAAAGCCTGACAGTCGAACGGATCTTCGCTGAGACACTTAGAACAAGGACACCAGGGATCAATAGGTTTTAAAGTTGTACTCGGAGGGCAGGCTTTGAGGAAAAAACAAAATGACATTATGTAATTAGTTTAAAATGTAATAAGGTTCACAACAGAAAATAAAGCATGAATAGATCAGAGACACACTTATATGAGTACGAAAACCTATTTCTCTTGTGATAATTAATGAAAACCTACTTGGAACAACGGGGTCACACTTTGCAAGACAAGGCCACTCACACCTATTTCCTGCCACACTCCAGTGTAAGTTAGCAGGACAATCCTTGAAGTGAGGAATTCCATTTGAGCAGTGCCAAAAGCTACCACAGTCGTTATCGTTCTTAAACATTCCATCAGGCAGAGGACAGATGAACTTCCAGCAACGAACGTTTATAGGGTAATCACAAGCTTTAGTTTTACTGTTAAACTGAAAACCCCGAGGACAGTAAAGGAGTTCTCTCTGGCCATTTCTGCATATGTAATAAGCTGAACAGTCGTTAGGGTGGGGTGTTATACACCCATCACAACTACAGCCAGGGGTAGTTACTGTGGTGTTAGTTGTTTCAGTTGGACAAACTGTAAATGTAAAATATAAATAACTTCCTTAAACAGATTACTTAGAGTTTGGAAATGATAAACTGTTTATGTCTAGAAACCAATAACAGATTACACACATATAATCCTAAAAGTTTAAACCAATTTTTAAGTTATGTAGAACAAGAAATTCCTTTCGATTAGAAGCTTTACAATTAATAAAAAGAATCAAGTAAAATCAATAATTACGAACATATAAGTATATGTTGATATTAATATCTATTCAGGATTATAGAACGTAAGGGAAAATTCTTATACCTGGTATGTTGGGATCACAGCGAGCTAAACAAGGCCAATCACAACTTTTCAAAACTGTATTGAAATGAAGTCCTGAGGGACAATCTTTCACGTGAGGCCTCCAATTGGCACATTGGATGAACTTAGTACAGTCGTTGGGGTGAGAGAAGAGACCAAATATGGTGTTACATTTAAAGCCAAAGTCTGGTTTATCACCACAATCGACGTTTTCTGCAAAATCACACGTTTCAATCTTTGGATTGAACATTAATCCTCCTATACATCTTCCGTAGTATTTATTACGGTTCTCACATCTAATATAAGCTGCACAGTCACCTGATACAGGTTTCATACAGCAGTCACAATCGCATTTGCCCTCGGGAGGTGGATCTTTGTCATATGGTTTACCTGAAAATACAGAAAACGCCTAATTTTTCAAATTTATTTCAGCCCAAAAAGGAATTATTCTTTCATACAAATTCTTAACCAGTCCTTTGACATGATCTTTCAATATCTAATTAAATAAACAGAATGTACTGTTTAAAGATTATTCCTTTTGTGGTCAGCGTTATTAATCCTCGCGTCAAAAAGAGTGAAATAATTTCTAATTAACTATCTATAAATTTTCGTTATCTAATTGTTGTTTTTTGTCTTTTTTTTAAATGATATATTTTATAATTTTTATATTTTAATTTGCTTATTCAACATAAATCCTACAATGTTTACACTAACCACAGCCAGCGTTCCACGACCAATCACAAACTCTGAGATTGGGATTAAAATGAAGAATACTTGGACATTTTTTCACATCAGGGATACTGTAAGAACATTTAATGTACTGGTTGCATTTGCTAGGATGAGGAAAAAGACCAAACGGTTTTTCACACTGGATAGCAGGAGGTTGTGTTGGCTTATAATTACAGTCCACGTTCTTTGCATAGTCACAATTCTCAATCTTAGGGTTGAAGAGAAGGCCATCAGCACACTGTTGCACAATAGCATTGCCGTTGATACAGAGTGTAAACTTTGTACAGTCATCGGGATCCGGAATAGCACAACAGTCACAGGGGCAATCTTTCTTCGCTGGGTAGATGATGAGCCCTGGAACTGTTTCTGTTAGTAAAAACGGAATAAAAAAATAATATCATAAGATAGGTAAAATACTTTGATGTGAAACAGCCAGCCGAAAACATAAGACCACTTACTGTTTCTAATAGGGATACAGACAACTTTGCACCTATTAAATTCATGAGGCAAAGCAGGAAGGCTTAAGCATGAGACCACTTACTGTTTTGAGACGTGTCTGGCCAAGTGCAACACATGGTAACAGGATCAAATTCGAGTCCTTCAGGGCATTTCTCTATCCTGACGATGTTTTTAATACAAAGCAGGTAGTAGGTAGTGGTGCCAGGAATTGGATACTTTCCGTTGGGTTGTGGACACTTAGGATCAATCTGACAATCTACATTGCTTTCAAGGTCACAATTTCCTATTTTAGCATTGAAATAGAGGCCGTCTGAACAGCGTTTTTTGTAAAGAACTCCTTTCTCACAGTAGGTGTAAGCTGCGCAGTCTTTCTCATCGGGGAAAAAACAGCACTCGCAGTTGCAACCTTCCTGTGACTGTGTGGGTTGAGGCGTTGGTTTTGAGCAAGATGTATTTGTTCCTAAATGACAAAATAAAAAAACAACAACACAATTTGTAGATTATAAACATGGCTATCAATTAAATGTTGGAATACTTACATATTAGTAAAATTGTAACGTGCAATGAAGATAAATTTTTCACTTGCTTACATCTTTTTCCCAACAGAATCTTCTATAAAGTTTTAAAACGAAAATCATTACAACAAGCATTTTAATTTCTTACCGCAGCAAGCGTTTTCTGGCCAATCACAGATTTTAAGGTGTTCGTTATAATGAAGACCAGCAGAGCACCATTTGTGGTACCTGATACCTTGGGAACACTGATAGAATCGACGACAGTTCTCCGGATCTTTAAACAGACCACACTCAATACAATCGTCCACTGGAGGCTGGACTGTAGTAATGGTAGTAGTTTTCAAGGTGGTAGTAACATCTGACAGTAAATAATAATTACTGTTTTGTAGATCAATAAAATCATCTCACGTAATTTCATTATCAGTAATGTAGATACTAAGTAAAATATTGATAAATAATTCACACGAGAAGCTGGAAAATGTCTGGCATTTCATAAAAGGTTAACAAAACTACAAATTTGTCAAAGAAGTATTTCCAGGATTTAGTATATTTGTAGAAATTAATTATAAAAGCTACAAATTTCTATCATTTGCAGTTCCTGTAAATTAAACAGTTTGGACATACATTTGCTCATATTAAGAAACTGAAATTGTTTATCACACTTTCGTAAAAACGATATTTTAATACACAACGAATCAATAAGTAGAAAACTCACTTCACTGTAGGTCTTTTAATACGATTTTTATTATATATGTATAAAGATATTAAGTTCAATTTTTTAGAATCATTAAAGAAGTATTTTCTAGACCAGACAGTGCTACTGCTTATAATATGATTCCTTATGGTTGTGGACAAGATTGCTGAAAATAGCGTTAATATCGGTATATATTTTTATGCTTGCTACAGAAATGCCAATGAATCAGTTTAACACTAAACCATCAGGGAAAGAGTGGAAGTGCTTTGATTGTACGAATTAGTTGCAGATCTGAAAAACTTGGATCAATTGGTAAAAAAAAAAAAAGAATGCAAAAGGATGGTTTATTAGGGGTAGAAACCGAGATTAGAAACTACTCTATATAATGTATTGGACAATATAACATTGTGGATAGTTTAAGTTAAATTTTTGGAGTTATCAGATTAAGTATTCTACAGAAATAATATCGTTTTTAAGGGAGTCAAAGTTTAACACATATAATACACTCGTGAATAATTTTAATTCAAGGGATAGCTACCACATATTGACTTAATGTTTAATAACATTAAACATTATTTGGAACTAAAGATAAAAAATAAACTATAAACAAAATCTTGGATAAGAACTTTACACAATATATATATATATATTACCTCTTGTGGTATTTTAAATCTGAATATATATATATACATATATATGCATTTGCTTTTGTTTGTTTGTTGTTCGCCCCCCAGTAGCACAGCGGTATGTCCGCGGATTTACAACGCTAGAATCCGGGTTTCGATACCCGTGGCGGGCAGAGCACAGACAGCTCATTGTGTAGCTTTGTGCTTAATTAGCAACAAAAAAAAATGTTTGCTGTTAAGCGCAAAAGTACACAAAAGGATATCTGTGTTGTGCTCCCCACGAGTATTGAAACCCGGTATTTAGTGTTATAAGCCCTCAGACTTGCCGCTGAGCTACATTTTTATCAGTCGTTTCGCCAGTTATAGAGCTTAAACTTCAACGTACCACATTGGACATTTTCCTTAAGGTTACACGTCCCGATATCTAGATCAAAATAAAGACCTCCTGCACAATACTCTTTGGTAGGAACTCCCAAAGTACAGAGATAATAAATACTACAGTTTGTTGGGCTTGGATAGAGACAGTGGCAGGTCTTGTCTGGACAGTCATTTCATCCGTGGGTTCTCCAAGTCGGTAGTCAGAAGTTCTCAAATATTCATGTTCTGTAAAGTGGTTATTTAGTGACTGTAAGTTACCCCGTGAAATAAACATCCTATACGTGGTTATTTAGTGACTGTGAGCTATGCCATGAAATAAGCATTATTTACACATGTTAAATACCAATCGAATATTAGTCCATCTGTTCGAAAGCTGTCTTGGGAATCCGATACGAAATAGTATAGATCTGGTATACTTCTTATTGTAGTTTAGTTTCGTCTTGATACGAAACGTTAATAAAGAACGTTTCGGCACACTCACGTCTGCCTTCATGAGAGTATGTACACTCTCGGTTAAAGGTAAATGCTGAACAAACTACTTCTTGATAACTATCAAGACGAAACTAAACTACGATAAAGTGTTTATCAAATAGCAATATTTTATATGGTTATGAAAGATAGGGATTTTCGTAGCTACCCTGTGAACTAAACATCCTTTACCACTTGTTTATTTAGTGACTGTAAGATAACCTGTGATCTAAACATTCTTTACCTGTTTATTTAGTGACTGTAAAAGGAATGTTTAGTTCACAGGGTAGCTTACTGTCACTAAATAAACAGGTAAAGGGTGTTTAGATCACATGATATCTTATAGTCACTAAATAAACAAGTAAAGAATGTTTAATTCACGGGATATATTACAGTCACTAAATAAACAGGTAAAGAATGTTTAATTTACGGGATATATTACAGTCACTAAATAAACAAGTAAACAGTGTTTAATTCACGGGATATATTACAGTCACTAAATAAACAGGTAAAGAATGTTTAGTTCACGGGATATATTACAGTCACTAAATAAACAGGTAAAGAATGTTTAATTCACGGGATATATTACAGTCACTAAATAAACAAGTAAAGAATGTTTAGTTCACGGGATATATTACAGTCACTAAATAAACAGGTAAAGAATGTTTAATTCACGGGATATATTACAGTCACTAAATAAGCAAGTAAAGAATGTTTAGTTCACGGGATATATATCAGTCACAAGAGCATGGAGCTGTGTCTAAAAATAAAAACGTATGTTTCATAAACAGCTAGATTCTTATATTTGTCAAACTTGTTTTTCCAAGAAGTCAGCAGCAAGTGATACAAAATTTTGATTAAAGTTGTAATCACTAAAAACTAGAGAATTATAAAAACATTAAAAGGCTACAGTGATTATTCTATAAGATATAAAGGCTACTTTTACCTGAAAAATGCACGTTTCTGATCTACTGTATGCCTCGTGTATTTTAATACATATTTGTACAAAATATAACAGATTTGAAATGATCTAACCATTTGTTTCTTTACTCTTATTTTTTGTCTAAAAGTAATAGTTTATAGATGTTTTTTGTGCCAAAATCATTAAAAGCCACAGTTGTTATTTTTAAATATCTCAACATTATTCAGAAATTTTGTGAATGTTTAAAAGTTGAAATCATTACACAAAATTATAAAAGCGGGAATATTACTTGAACGTATATTGTAGCTAATAAAAATATATTCTTAATCTTATGAAGTCCCAGAGTAGTGGAAACAAAACTATTTTACCTTTATCACAACCAGCAAATACAGGCCAATCACACATTCTGGTTATGCGGCTAAAGTGGAGACCAAGGGGACACGTCTTCCTTGTGCCATGTCCACCCTTACAGTCGTAGTATGTGTTGCATTCTGGGGTTGCGTAATAACCTTCCTTCTCAGGACAAGAAAACTCTTTGTCGTCATTGTTCAGCGCAAGAGATCCTGTAATTATTGAACCCAAGTATCAACTGTGATGCTAGAAAAGAGGACACTTATCGTGATACGCCCTTACGTCTATTTTCATATATTCCTATGTGAAGATTTCACCACTAATAGTAGATTTGTAGCCACCATGTATCATTTGCTTGACAGTAAAATGTTTCATATCATCTCATTCTTACAAGAAATTTGATACTATCGAAAACATAATGGCCTGTACAGAAATGACGAAGCTATCAGGAATTGGAACCTGAACCGCACTATATCACAAGTGAACTAAGCATTTAGGTCAGACCCCCTTGATATGCATTAAGACACACTAAAAACTGAGTCTTGTCCGGCCCAATCAAGTAGCAAGATAATTAAAACATCAAGTTACAACATAATATGATATGTTCAACTTGAACGATTAAATTACGTGATTTGTAACATAGCCAGTGAGTTAAGATTTCAGTCAGAAAAAGCAACCATCTTTCTTAGGAAGCTTACTTAGTTGAGAATTCAGCAAATATTTTACACTCGATGTTTTAAAATTTACTTCATTCGGTCTATGTTTTCATTTAACATGCCACACCTCGATCAAATACACACAGATATACATATTTATTTAAATGGCTACTTCTTTGGATTTTGTAAATTGTATTGCTAGAAGTATACTAAATACATTGTCTCTAAAGGTGCTTATTATGTATAAGACGAAGTGAGATTTCACGTGTTTGATGCACTAAATTCTTTTAAAATTAAAAACACAAAATTTCAAGCTGACTTGAAAAATAACGACAATAATATGTAAAGTAACCAACAATTTATTTTTTTAAATGACTGTAGAACTATTTCATAAATCTCACAGAGAAATCAAGAACTTACCAGAGAAGAGGCAGCCCCAAATCGCTGCACCCAACAGCATCCAGCTCTTCATGACTCCGGAGGTTTATAACTACTGGAATCTTCAACGCTACTAAAGGTTTCTGCTGAAGAACCCTTTGCCGTTTAGCCAATGAAAAATTAATGGTTAAGGTGGTTCTTAAATATGATCTGGAGCAGGTTTTTAGGTGTGTTACTTATCTTCAACAAATAGGCATTTCATTACTGACGTATTTCAACTGCCTTTCAATTATAAGCCAGTCTCGTATTATGAGACTTATCAAGATACATTTGCACATTTAAGATTTTAATCGTGTTATAGATAACGTGTAGGATTACAACAATTAATTCAGTCTTTTAAAAATTTCAGGCTGACATTTAATATTTAGGTAGTAAAAAAAAAAAAGAGAAAAAAGCAGAAATATTTCGAAAACGAAAACCTTAGATCCAACTAATGCAGTAGCAATATGTTATTTTTAAAATAATTGCATTTTCGGAATGTGCAAGGCCCATTTAATATCGAGTTATTTAAACAATCTTAATTGAGGTACTTTGATAATTTAATTTTTTTCTGTCATACTCTATACACAAAGTTCACTTAAAAGTCTGAAATATCGTAGTAGACTATACACGAACAACATTTTAAATTTTGTAAAATCAAAACCCATAGTTTTCTACATGCATTTCAGTTACTGTTCTTTCGTGGGCAAACTGTGTAATGTTTTGCTAATGGAATAAAAGTATTTTCAATACGATGAATGTGAACCAATATATGTATATATATATATATATATTAAATCACGAATTTCTTGTTGCTTCAGCGCAAAGCTGTACAATTGGTTATTTGTGTTCTGTCTGTCACGAAGAATTGAACTCTATGTTTTAGCGTTATTAGTCGTAAACTTACCGCTAATCCTGACCCACTGGGGAACAAATTCAGAAGGACTTTCGTGTGAATGAAACATCAAAAGTTATCATAACATTAACAACAAATATGTAGATAAAAGACTTTTTTTAAATGGTTGGTCAAATGTTAGTATGTTTTCAGATACACTGTCGATTTGCACATGCTTGCATAAAAGTTTTTCATAAGCGGAGGAGATAACTCATAGTAAAATTAGGGTATTATTTTATCTTATATTTTCGGTGCTTATTTGACAAAACTTTGTAGTTTTAATTTAATGTGATTAATGCTAATTTCCACAAGATATTACAATGTGAAGCTACTTAATAGCTACTCGATATCTCTTATTTTCTTAATTTCATAGTATCATGAACATTGAATTTGGGTTATTCTTTCCCTGGTAGGTCAGCGGTACATTTACGGACTTACGCTAAATACGGGGTTGAATTTCCCGTGGTGGACAGAGCGAAGACAGTCCATTATGTAGTTTTGCATTAAAACAAAAATAACTTAATTTATGCATGTCACTTAAACAATATAGAGGCCTACTAGTGCGGTAAACTCTTCCTTTACTACGAATCAGACATGAAACGATTAACAGCTTCCAGACTCTAGTGCTGTAAACTCTTTCTTTACTACGAATCAGACATGAAACGATTAACAGCTTCCAGACTCTAATGCTGTAAACTCTTTTTTTACTACGAATCAGACATGAAACGATTAACAGTTTCCAGACCCTAGTGCTGTAAACTATTCCTTTACTACGAATCAGTCATGAAACGATGTCTGATTGCAGTCCTTTACTGATTATCCGAGAGTACTGAAATTAGAAATAATTAAAATCTTTGAAGTATTGAACAGTGTAGTCTTCATGTATTACAAACAGAGTATGAGTGTTATTACATTTCAATTACAACTAGTGAAGCGTCCATAGTTCGTACATATGTACTCACTAAGAAAACAGAATTATTCATAATTTAAGTTGACTAATGAAAAGATTGGTACAAGGCAGTTCTCAATTCGGGCGGAACTTCTTTGTAACAACGAAAATATTTAAGAATTGTAGGTGAACTGTTACGTTTCAACACGTGTATTTCATTATTTAAAATACTTTGCACTTAATAAGTTTGTTTTTTTAAATTTGACTTCATTAAGGAGAAAACATTGTTCAACAAAACGCATCATAATTGGTCAAGAGATGATGAGAAATCTCTGAATCATTTTAGTTTCAGACATTAACTTGACAAATCTTCACAAAATACTTAACAATTCAACTGATCTGTAGTGTTACTGTTTGCATTATATTGTAAAACTAATGAATTTTGTCAAATGTTGAAAAAAAGAGTACAGTAAGTTATGGCTGACATATTTTAAAAACTTTCATATCGTATCTTTTAAGCTAATTATTTTAATTGTATTGTTTGTTTAGGATATTCGCGCAAAGCTATACAAGGACTACCTGCCTTCCCTAGTTTTAAACCAATAGTATAGTGCTAAAGCATCTAATCACCTAACCTGTGGCCTCTCTAAGCAAATAGTGGGATTTGCTCATCACTCTTATAACGCATTCATGGTCTCCAAAATTCGGGTCGCAAGTTTGTGGCAACGGGATATGAAACATGTACACTGGGGTTTACAGTCCGGATAATAATTACTAACAAGCCCTGTCCACTTTCATTGGACTGGAGATCTAGTTGATTTTTTACATAGTATTTGATAACCAGTTTGTCAGACTCCACTTCATAATTAATTAAAACACCATAAGTTTAATTTTTCTTCTTCTTAAAACATGGGGATTTAATGAGCACACTATACGGATTTTAAGGATAAACACACATTGAACGTTATGCAATAAGTTTGTAAACGATGTGTGAGCTCCTACAGTTCCAGAAACATTGAATGTCTTATTTAATGTTTAATAAATATTTAATAGTGGGTTAACAGAAAACAATCTGTTAAGGACACTTTTATTTCATCTCTGCATGTTATTCTATTCTCACTCGTTTATCTAAACATCAGATTATATTAACTATTAACTCTTTTCAAACTGGCTTTCCACTTACTGATGTAAATATAAAACTATGATGTAAGTTTTGTAAAAAAAATGGATTTTCACTCCCCTTTACTGACTTTTATTCGAAAATAGAAAATATCTGATATCGCATTAAAAAAACGTACCAAATTGAACGTTTTAATCACGCCGTTAACAAGCTACAAGTTCTTGTAAACAAACGTATTTACACTTCAATTAACGTAACAAGACGTTTAATGCATTTATTTATCTCTGTAACTTGTTTTTGATAAACTATGTTTGCCTTCTATATGTCTAATAATTTCTTAAATGTTTCAGCTTCGAAACCTGATTTTAATTGTTGAGGAAGAACGACGGTTCATTTGTGGTAAGATGAAGTAATTCGCTATGGTTATTTTAAGGAAAAAAGGGTATTTTCTTTGGATCCACCTATTTATATTCTGTGAAAAAATAAACCAAGTAGGACAACTAAACTAATTAATAGAGATTAAATGGTTATTTTCAAAGTTGTTTTACTTGGAATAACCTTAAGCAATTTGTCTAGGTACCTACATATGTTACTAAAACTCATGTACATATGCGCATACATGTGTTACTAAAATTTATGTACGTAAGTACATATATGGGCCACTATAACCCGTGTAAGCAAGCACGTACACTTGTTACTAAAAGCTGTGTGCGTATGTACATATATATTTTTACTAGAACATGTGTACGTATGTGAGTCATGTGCCACTAGAACCTCTGTACGTATGCACATACATGTGTCACTAAAACTAGTGTACGTAGGTACATACATGTGTCACTAAAACTAGTGTACGTAGGTACATACATGTGTCACTAAAATTAGTGTACGTAGGCACATACATGTGTCACTAAAACTAGTGTACGTAGGCACATACATGTGTCACTAAAACTAGTGTACGTAGGCACATGCATGTGTCACTAAAACTAGTGTACGTAGGCACATGCATGTGTCACTAAAACTAGTGTACGTAGGCACATACATGTGTCACTTAAACTAGTGTACGTAGGTACATACATGTGTCACTAAAACTAGTGTATGTAGGTACATACATGCGTTATGAGAACCTGCTTACGTCTGTCAAACCTATATACGTATATACAAGTAACATTAAAACGATTGCGACCACTTTTTTCTACAATTCTTAGTCTTCAATATCAATGCACATTTTTTTTTGTTTTTTTAATTACTGATCTGGAGAAAAACTTCTTTTCGTAATATTAATTTCTCCGAAAGAGGACAGAAGGCCGCCTGAAGGGGTCATCTGTTTTAATCACTCGCACTACTATACAGTAGTGTGTTGTCTGTCAGTCAGTCAGCAATGACGTCACATAAGGGAAGCTTAACGTTGCATGTTGCACTGTCGTGACGTCAGTAAATCGTGCGCATGCCATGAATCACGAGAAGAATTATGCACTCTGTTGGCTACAACACAGCATGACATATGAACTTCAAAAGCAAGAATTAAAAATATTTGTTACTCTTGATCTTGGTTTTATTTACTCTTGAAACAAAACACTTTCGGAGACCCTGCGGAGGTTCATCTAGTTTAAAATATATATCCACAAATCTCTTCATTAATACAACTCATACTGATGAAAAAAAAAGAGACTCAATATTTTTAAGTGAATCGTTTTATTAAGCAGTAATACGAAAGAAGTCCTCGATAGTGTCTTAACCATTACAGAATCCATCACCTTTCACAAATACCCAAATTATTGGTGAGCTTAATTACTTTGTTAACGAACAGTCAGATGGCGCATTTTGTTCAACTTGGGGCCTAATGGTGGATAAAACAAACTACGCGGCCTAGCTAACTAATGAATGAATATTTGTTGTAAAACTATTATCAATGCTATAAGTGTAGCTACCAGTTTGGCCGCCGATTTTGATTTCGTTCCTTTAAGTCGCACGCTCAGTCCGTTTTTGGCCGCACCTGCTTTTCACATCTAAGGTGTTTTTGATTAGATATCATGACTTTTTATCAATACACACCAACAAACCACGACAAGTAAGAAATGAGCGATCCTAAAGCTTTAAGTCGCACGCTCAGTCCGTTTTTGGCCGCACCTGCTTTTCACATCTAAGGTGTTTTTGATTAGATATCATGACTTTTTATCAATACACACCAACAAACCACGACAAGTAAGA
>NW_013666537.1:68589-71767 GCF_000517525.1 Limulus polyphemus | reverse complement strand
CCTAAAGCTAATGTTGGTTATTCGATTTTCTTTAGGATCACAACGCTGTTATTCCTAACAAACCTGTACTTTACAGAACCAACCAGATTCTTTAAAATATATGATGGTCATTTTTCCTCTCTAAAACAGTGCTAATCTTTATAGTAACACCATGGAAACTATATTAGCAGTTTCTTGTCATCACCCTCATGTACTCGGTACATCCGTATGAAGCATCATTATTTAAGCTAATTGCTTAAGCTAATATGATGTGACGCTAAATTCTCTTTAATTAGGATAATCTTATAAAATTTAGTAAATGTGTGAGGAAAAGTTGGCAATCAATAATCAATAAAAGTTTAATTAGGATAATTTCATAAAATTTAGTAAATGTGTGATGAAAAGTTGGCAATCAATAATCAATAAAAGTTGGCAATCAATAATCAATAATAACCGTCCTCCCATATGATTCTTTAGAAAACTTGAGCTAGAAACTGCTAATCTAGTTTGCTTGGCCTAACCAATATCTATGTATCTGCAAGTGCTTTCACCCTATAGTTTTGCTGCTCTGAATCAACCGTCTTTAACCCTAATGACAAAAAACTAAAAGTGATCCATCTTTACTGTTTGATAAAGCTATAGTAAAAATTTTAGACCGATAACTCACGTGACTTGTTGCAAAAAGCTTGGTCAAAATTGAGCGATTTTTTGTTGAATAACTTTGCACATGTGGCTTATATTTAGACCACATTTTACATGTAGTTGTAAGTTGTAAAGATCTATCAGTGTACCAAATTTGAAAAAATCCATGAAAGTTAAGTGTGTTTTTCTATCTAATTAAGTTTCCGTACTGGAAATTGTATATCTCGCGTGTTTCTTAATAGATTGGCTTGAAAGTTGGTATGTGGTGTAAGGTTCCACTGAAAATATGTGATAGTTTGGATAACCACAGTCTGGGCTACTGAAAGTGGAAAATTGCTAAACTATCACTCCCAAAAACGTTATCTTTTCTAAGCACAATTACATGTAACAAAATTTTCCTGCATAAAAATAAGATTATATTTCACGAATATTAGGCATTATGCACAGCTGTTTTGATAGATTAAGAAAACAGCACGTTCTTACACTCCGGGTTTGAGTGAAGACATGCTCAAGAGAATTTCCGTGCTGTATGGCACAGCTCGCCATAATGATCACTGGTAGAGTAAATATCACGGCTGGTAATCCAGTAAAATCCCGCATTTCTTAGTTGAATTGATAATTGTACGCAAAGTTTGAATACAAAGATAAAACTCCATTATTAAATTTCATCTACCTTAAGGTATTAGACATAACAAAACAGAGTTTCGAAGTGTAAAAGACTAATCACAGGAGCGACTGAGAGTGTTCGTCTTGTTTTATTCTTCGACATCAAGACGTCGTGCAGCCAAAACAACCTGCAGGACGAACTGTGTATTATTAAATTACTTTTGAGTGTTAACGACTGAGTAGGACGTGACTCTTGAGTGTTAACGACTGAGTAGGACGTGACTCTTGAGTGTAAGTTTTGAGTGTTAACGATTGAGTAGGACGTGATTCTTGAGTGTTAACGACTGAATAGGACGTGACTTTTGAATGTTAACGACTGAGTAGGACGTGATTCTTGAGTGTTAACGATTGAGTAGGACGGAGTAGGACGTGACTTTTGAGTGTTAACGATTGAGTAGGACGTGACTTTTGAGTGTTAACGACTGAGTAGGACGTGACTCTTGAGTGTTAACGACTGAGTAGGACGTGACTTTTGAGTGTTAATGATTGAGTAGGACGTGATTCTTGAGTGATAACGATTGAGTAGGACGTGACTTTTGAGTGTTAACGACTGAGTAGGACGTGACTCTTGAATGTTAACAACTGAGTAGGACGTGACTCTTGAGTGTTAACGACTGAGTAGGACGTGACTTTTGAGTGTTAACGATTGAGTAGGACGTGATTCTTGAGTGTTAACGACTGAATAGGACGTGACTTTTGAATGTTAACGACTGAGTAGGACGTGATTCTTGAGTGTTAACGACTGAGTAGGACGTGACTTTTGAGTGTTAACGACTGAGTAGGACGTGACTTTTGAATGTTAACGACTGAGTAGGACGTGATTCTTGAGTGTTAACGATTGAGTAGGACGTGACTTTTGAGTGTTAACGACTGAGTAGGACGTGACAGTCGTTAACACTCAAGAATCACGTCCTACTCAATCGTTAACACTCAAAAGTCACGTCCTACTCAGTCGTTAACACTCAAGAATCACGTTCTACTCAATCGTTTACACTTAAAAGTCACGTCCTACTCAGTCATTAACACTCAAAAGTCACGTCATACTCAGTCGTTAACACTCAAAAGTCACGTCCTATTCAGTCGCTAACACTCAAGAGTCGCGTCCTACTCAGTCGTTATTGTTCAACTCCTAATGTTTATTCTAAATTTGAAAACATAAATTCAAAGTCTAGTATTCTTGGCCAGTTGCTAACTTTGGAGGCCTTGAATCACAACCTTCTGTTTCAACAGAAAAATTGAAACTTTAAGGAAAACAAAACTTTTATAAGATTCAGACCCCAATCGTATTTACGTTTTGGTAAATTTGGTTTCAACAACCCGTTTAACGAAACAAGCGCCGGTACTTTATCTTTACAGGTTTGTTTGTGAAGTTTAGAGGAGTTACTTATCAGTTGTTACTTGCAACAGTATTACATATTTTGATGTTAAACTGTTATGATAAAGTGCTAAATACTTTCGGCTTCTTTGATTTTGTTAATATCGTAACCCCCCCCCCCAAAAAAAAAAAAACAAGAAAGAAAACAGTCTTCTAAAGTGAATTAACAACACACCACAATTTTCAAATATATGAAGTACACATAGTTAATATCATACAACTCATTGTTTGTTATCATAAAAATAAAAATGATTTTGATAGAACATATATGAGTAATTAAGCAATAGCCATAACGTATTAAATAGAAACGATGTATAAAAAATTAGGTGAACATATTTATTATTACTTAATCGTAAAGTAATAAGAATGTCTCTTCATAAAATTAGCTATTATAAGATCTTATGAAAAGTAAATAAAAATTTAATCGTAGCCAATCCCACTATATCTTCCATATTTAATAATACACAGTTCGTCCTGCAGGTTGTTTTGGCTGCACGACGTCTTGATGTCGAAGAA
>NW_013666537.1:64926-67709 GCF_000517525.1 Limulus polyphemus | reverse complement strand
CCATAACGTATTAAATAGAAACGATGTATAAAAAATTAGGTGAAAATATTTATTATTACTTAATCGTAAAGTAATAAGAATGTGTCTTCATAAAATTAGCTATTATAAGATCTTATGAAAAGTAAATAAAAATTTAATCATAGTCAATCCCACTATATCTTCCATATTTAGTGCTGACGAGGCCTTTCGTCCAATACTTATTTTAGGACGCTACATTTATTAAAATCCAATAAACTAACGTGCCTTTCATTAGTTTTCTTATTTGACGTAATTTGGCTAGACGTTTAGGAAAGTGCATGAAATATATCTGGAAGTAAACTACTATGAATACAAATGTCTCAAGATTGATTGGAAGACAGCTTTTATTCAGGTGACCCAGTATGTCATTGCTTATTAATTCTTTTGATTAGATTTGAGTGTTTTATTTCATACATAGTATGTTGATCATTGTTCATTAAACCTTTTAATTAGATTCGAGTGTTTTATCTCATACCTATTATGTTGTTCATTATTCATTAAACCTTTTAATTAGATTCGGGTGTTATATTTCATACATATATGGTTCTATGAGAATTATTATATAATTACTTTATTTTTTGCTATTTGTACTTCAAATCTGAAAGTCACAGAAATCTGTTTCAATGGAATAAGTCTGATGCTCTGTTTCTCTGGCAGTTTTGCGTATAAGATTAGAAATGTTGTTTCGAAATTTTATGAATAGCTAAACTTTTAAGACTGTTTATAATTGTAAAACATTTTAGTTTTAAATACAATGCTCTCGTATAAAAAGAAATAAGTATAATTTTGTTAAGGGCAATGCTCAGATATAAACGAATAATACTCATAAGATTCTATAGATGGAACTTTGAAAGTTTGTGTTATCATTGGGCAGAATGATTAATACTTTTAGTCTAACAAAATACTAAATATGTGATTCCATCCATTTAACTATGACAAAACTCGATTTTTTTTCCTCTGTTGTTTTTCCTTCTTCTTCTTCTTATCAGTTGATAGACTAAATCAGTGAAGTGGATTTTTTCTACACTTAACGTGCTTGTCTTTGAAGTTTATATACAAGACCTTTTCATTTGGAATATGTAAACTAATACGAACTATTTTGATTATATGTGAAGAGAATTTGCCTACCAGCAAAATGAAACAATAAATAGAAATTAAAATGATCTATACTAGGCAAAGAATAGTTATCTTAATTCCTGTCAATAGTCATTTTGATGTTCTAACATTAAATAGAGTAAGATATGTGAAAGTACTTTAGTTCCGCACGTTCTTCCAGTGGCTCGCGGTAAATGACAGCTTAAACCAAGCAAACTCTGGTATGTGGTAAATAATTATTATTTTATTGCAAATAGGAACAGTTATAGTTTAAACCAAGCAAGCCAAATAAATAAGTCTTATTTTATTGTAGATAAGAATAATTATAGTTTAAACCATGCAAACTAAGGTATGTACTAAATAAGTCTTATTTTATAATTAGGGACAGGTATAATTTAAACCAAACAAACTTTCCATTTCCCATAATGTATACAATTTTATTACATAATTTTTCTGTATGGTGTGCGTAGATTTGAGGATTGTCGAATATGATAGCTCTCATTTACAATACACCTAAATTTGGAGCTAAAACAATGTAACTTCCTTAAATACTTAAGCAATTTAATGTAGGATAAGTTTTAAATTTCCCATTCAAAGATATCCCAATAAAAGTCATATTATTTTGCTACTCAGTGGGAATTTATTATTCATAATCGGCTGGATTTTATTATTTTGGGTGAGCTATGATACTGAAACTAGCAAATAAATTTTGTGAATGCGAAAATCAAATACATTAAAATGTCTTTCGTAGCTAGCCGTTAGCCAAGTGATCTTTACTGTTTGAATTATTGAATGCTTCTAACTTACAAGCTGTTCCTCCGAGTTCCCTGTGTTTAATACCAATTACCGATAGGGGGTGCTTATTATTATTGCCTCCATTATGTTGCTCTGAAATATCTGCCTTGAACTCTTTCTTACAAAACAAGTTTTCCATTAAAATGAAAGGAGTCTCCACTGTTACGAAACAGATGAAAGCTACACCGAAAGTCACCAACAGGTGTCCCAGGTAGGTGTATATCTGTAAATAATATATATATTTCACAAATTATGTTTTTAAAAACTTTTCTGAAAAGTTCTTTAATTGAAGTAACGTGCGAGATGTTCTGCTACACATAAATCTCATAAAAGAAAGTCCTCGAAAAATGAGTAAATATTTACAGAACTGAAATAAATCTACTTTGTACGAAGTATATTATATTAGGAATGAAATTTCATGTTACATAAACACCAACAAGGAGAAAATCATGAACAAAATGTATTGAATTATTATCCAATATTTAGATCTTTCGTCACCGCCAGACAGACATTAATAAGAATGATATTTCCAAGGGTATTGTTCAGAACAATAGCAGGAGTTATCCTAAGTGATCCAGGATTAGTGGCGATAACAGAGTTTCATATACGAATAGTATTGTACAGATATATTTTTAGACACAGTAAATATAATCCACAACTTTTCGAGCTGTCATCTTGTCTGGTAATATCTAATAGTTGTTAATGCAAAGTTTAATATAATAGAATAACAATGCGCACCGAATCAATAAAGTTGATCGCGTGGGACATGTGCAAACACCAAGTCGCGTGTAAAAAAAATAGTATCAATATATCTTCGTTGCTCAAATATCGGTAATCAAACGTGTGTTTGTTTGTTTGTTTGTTTTGGAATTTCG
>NW_013666537.1:54482-64878 GCF_000517525.1 Limulus polyphemus | reverse complement strand
CCTTGAGTACGATCGCACTAGGGATCAAAATATCGTACCTGTCTAATTAAAAGTTTATCCTCAAAACCTATTATAAAAGACTGTAAATAAAAAACACTTTTCACCAGTAAGTAAATCAAGTCAAACTGTAACTAACAAAACTATGAAATATTGATCAGGGTAGAAGATAAATTATGAACGTAGAAAAATATACATACATACATACATATATTAAAAGCAAACAATAAAAATAACTCATTTGATGTGGAAAAGAAGTGGGGGAGGGAGAGAAAACCGAAACTTTGTGGGTTGTATTACCACTCGACCGGATAATTATTATGTTATGCGAAAGGACTCGTCGGCAGTGGCGTGCGAGCACAAAATGTGCAGTCGAGATGTTGTTATGTTCTTCTTACTAAAACCATTAGCAGAGGACCAGTAAATAAAGATTTTATCTGCAAGTCAGAAAAATATATAATCTTCGAATCATATTTGAGATCAAACTACGTTTTTCATAAGAAAAACTTTCTATCCGATTCCCTACATCCACAGATAAATATTAGAAGTGACTGTTAGGTCGCCTATGCAGGAGAAACTGTAGGCACCATTTTTCCGTTCGTGCCTGCAAGAATTTGCAGTGGAGTGTATTTTAACAAATGGGACGTATTTTCAATTCCATATGTTTCTCTACTTTGTGAGAAACATTCAGATCTTGAAGTTTCAACTAAGTTTAGAAATAAAGCGAACTTAGAACTCCTGATAAAAAAATGATTTATTGATAAAAAATGACTGTCCTTTTTTAAATCTATCATAATCTTCTTTTGCCTTTAACATGTTTTGATTATTTACCTAGTCTTACGTCTTCTGATTTTTTACTTTGTAAAAGCAGTAACTTTAATACCTTGAATTTGTTATATGTATGTTTCTTTTCTTTCCAATTTATAATCGTTCTTTACTGTTATTATTTTCTCACTTCACGCGACTATAATTAGGACACAACTTTATTGTTTGTAATTAAGCACAAAGCTACACAATGGGCTATCTGTGCTCTGCCCACCACAGGTATTGAAACCCATATTCTAGCGTTGTAAGTCCACAGACATACCGCTGTGCCAATGGGGGCAACACAACTAAAATTGGCCCAGTTTAAAGTATGATCAAAAGATGATATCCGAAACTTCTTTAAGTATTGAGTATACGGTTATAAGTAATAACATAAAATATTAATATGGTAAACCTACCTACACTGTACCATTTTATATAATTAATATCAATTTTATAACGGTAGAGTTCAGCGGCATAACTACAAAAGATGGGCCCTACTGCGTAAAAAGTAATTAGGCCCCCTACATATATTTCCATATATTTGCAGTTACGATTTGGGCCTCATTTCGGCTAGAGCCACTCCACACCCCCTCAACTGAGGGGGCATACTTACGCCAATGGTAGAGTTATACGTGCATTATTCAGTTTCATGATTGGAACGTTATTCACGACCTCTTCTTAGTTTCATGGGCATTATTGCTTTTACTAATGCCAGCGTTGTACAAACCATTTCGAGATATTAAAGCTATACAAACCATTTCAAGATGTTAACATTATACAAACCGCTTAAAGATGTTAACGTTATACAAACCATTTATAGATGCTAACGTTATACAAACTATTTCTATACGTTAACGTCATACAAACTATTTGAAACTGTTAACATTATACAAACTATTTCAAAATGTTAATGTTAAACAAGTAATTTCAAGATGTTAACGTTATACAAACTATTTCAAGATGTTAACGTTATACAAGCTATTTCAAGATGTTAACGTTATACAAACCATACCATTTCGTAATGGTCAAGGTAGACTCGTTCCCTCATGTGCGCATTGTGAACCGTCATGACCAACGGGTGGAGCAAGTAAGCTAAAAAACTTAGTTTTCCTAGAGGAACAAACAATGACCATGAAAGGAACTGGTTGATAATACCTGTAAATTGGAGGAAAAATATGTGAGTAAGTAATCAGTTCCTATGTATATTATAAAACTAACACTGAGAAAATTGTGTAAATAATCAGTTCCTATGTATATTATAAAACTAACACTGAGAAACTTGTGTAAGTAGTCAGTTCCTATGTATATTATAAAACTAACACTGAGAAACTTGTGTAAGTAGTCAGTTCTTATGTGTATCATAAAACTGACACTGGGAAACTTATGTAAGTAATCAGTTCCTATGCATATTATAAAATTAACACTGAGAAACTTATGTTAGTAATCAGTTCCTATGTATATTATAAAACTAACACTGAAAAACTTATGTAAGTAGTCAGTTCCTATGTATATTATAAAACTAACACTGAGAAACTTGTGTAAGTAATCAGTTCCCATGTGTATCAGAAAACTAACACTGAGAAACTTATGTAAGTAATCAGTTCCTATGTGTAGCATAAAATTAACACTGAGAAACTTGTGTAAGTAATCAGTTCCTATGTATATTATAAAATTAACACTGAGAAACTTGTGTAAGTAATCAGTTCCTATGTATATCATAAAACTAACACTGAGAAACTTATGTAAGTAATCAGTTCCTATGTATATCATAAAACTAACACTGAGATTCACGCATTAAAAATATAATATAAAAAGTCAGATACACAAGTATTTTTTTTCTTTATCTTACCTCCTTGACCGGTAGCACACATAGTTACAATCCATCCAACCCCACAGGCCCAGACTGTCCTGTGAGCAGCCGAATACAAAGCAGCAATTATAGGTGTCGCTACAGTTCCACTTCTGTATGGGTTAAGTCCGTATATTACAGCAAGGATACATGCCGTTGCAGAAAGCCATCCCAATACTAGAATTAGCTAAACATGAAAGAAAATTGGTTCTTAAACTGCCTTTGTTATTTCTATATAGTTTGTCAAGTGTTTCTAAATTGTCAGTTTGTTTCACATTTCATTTGACGACATTTTTGGCTGATAAATAAGTGTAAAAGTTATTCGGATAATATCTAATAATAGAAAATGTGACATATTTATACATCAATCACTAAAACATGGTAGTTCATATTTTTATTTGTCTCTATTTGGAATCAGAAAGTAAAACTATCTTTTAACGAAAATTGGAAACTATATTCACAAAACATAAAAAAAACCGATGTTTTCAACCATTGTAACTGATAAAACATAGTATTTTTTTAAAATCACTAATTTTAAAGAAAAACTAAAAATCCATTAATGTCAAATATTAATGTAACAAACACTGGGCTACTCTAAATCAGCACCCTAGCTCAGAAATTAAGCAATTCCGGTCGCATGACTTTTTTTTTCATGCTGTATGTATATTTCCATATCTAGGTAAACTAGTTCCAACTAGTGGTGACAAAACCTTGACGAAATGTTGCACCGTTATTACTGTGTTAAACTTGTAGTAAAGTTTTCTACATTACCCATACAAGCCGTCTGTAAACTTACTCAGTCGTCGAAATATTTCTGTCTTCAGATGTGTAATACTTACTGGGTGAAACTTTAAGTTTTTATGCTTCACGAGAAGAAATCCAAATGCTACTCCGACACAATAAGCTCCAACATGATGGAAAGGTTTAATATAAACTTCAGTTCCAAACTCGTACAGGGAACTGAAAAAAAATCACCAGAGAAGTTGTTATATATTGAGAAATAAACAATACACTAAAGTAAAGTATAAAGTTCAGTAGTTGGGAAAGCATGAAACATCATGGTACAGGGAATGTATTGAACATCATGGTACAGGGAAAGCATGAAACATCATGGTACAGGGAAAGTATTAAACATCATGGTACAGGGAAAGTATTAAACATCATGGTACAGGGAAAGTATGAAACATCATGGTACAGGGAAAGCATGAAACATCATGGTACAGGGAAAGTATTAAACATCATCGTACAGGGAAAGCATGAAACATCATGGTACAGGGAAAGTATTAAACATCATGGTACAGGGAAAGTATGAAACATCATGGTACAAGGAAAGTATGAAACATTATTGTACAGGGAAAGTATGAAACATCATGGTACAGGGAAAGTATGAAACATCATGGTACAGGGAAAGTATGAAACATCATGGTACAGGGAAAGCATGAAACATCATGGTACAGGGAAAGTATGAAACATCATGGTACTAGGAAAGTATGAAACAGCATTGTACAGGGAAAGTATGAAACATCATGGTACAGGGAAAGTATGAAACATCATGGTACAGGGAAAGTATAAAACATCATGGTACAGAGAAAGTATGAAACATCATGGTACAAGAAAAGTATGAAACATCTTGGTACAGGGAAAGTATAAAACATCATAATACAGGGAAAGTGTGAAACATCATGATATAGTTTTTAAGAATACGTTTCTTTTCTAACACCATAAAAGATATTTTATTGTTACGCAATATATAAAGTTTTGGTTACTATATCATAAGGTTATTTGAAATTGTAATATACATTACGGGCACAAAATAATTTTTGGTATAAATGTACAAGAACTATGGAACCTATAGCTTTTCTACTTGGCAGAAATGTATCAAAATATATGCGGAACACATTAATAAATAAACGACCATAGGTGGCTTTGCATGATAACTTTGAAACCGTATTTGTTAATTAATCACATGACACCATTACGAATTGCAGTTACAAGTGCGAGTTTAATGTTACAGATCCTTCATTCACTCACCCAATAGAACTAATACAACTCCGCAAAGTTAACAACTAAGAAAAACGGTTTACTCAACATTGTATAATACATGTCTATGAGGACATGATGTATATCACGTGCTCCATCGTCTGATGTCTGTTTAAAATGAACAGAGATAGTATTGAAACTTTGAATTGGCTTCTATTGAATTCTTAACATTTTGCAGCGCCATCTGTAGTCGCTTTTTGTTTTATTTTTCATGAATGTGTTTTTTATATATTTTATACTTCTATAATAACTGGAAAAGTTGTAGGTTGTAAATTTATTTCATCACCTATATTTTTGTACTCAAATGTATTTTTTCCAGCTTTGTGTGAAAACACAGTGCATTTTTTATCATATTTATTCACATAAACTACACTATTCTTAATTCATTTTCAGTTTATTCGAAAACCTGATGTCCACGAAAAAAAATCTTACTATGTGACACAAAGTTAAAATATTCTACAGTGACTGTTTTTCCACAAACTAATAAAAGAATGAGAGAAAAATACCTTAAATCCCTTACGGCGATCATGATAGTTGGAGGGTAGGCATTTTTATACACCAGAATGCCTGTGTAGGCTATTCCAACTAAAGCAACGCATCCGTTTAAAAGTAATCCCACCAGATGCCACCTACAGAACCACAATAAAATATACATGAATTAAATTGAGGAAAACCTTCTATGATTGAAAATATATTTTAAAGCCTTTCAAATATGAAAGAAAGTCGAGACAAAAATTTGTAGATTTTTGCAAGAATACGAAAACATTACTACCACTCACAAACGTACGTACCTTAGAAAAGTGTATAAAAAGTGATGTAAATAGATAGAAACTGGTTACCACTCACAAACGTACGTACCTTAGAAAATTATATAAAAAGTGATGTAAATAGATAGAAACTGGTCAAAAAAACTTTATTAAGTGGCCGAAGCACAATATAGATCAACAACACTTTAACAGTACAGACAAAACTCTGTACAATAAGTGGAATAGTTAGATATCACTATCAGTATCACCAGTGTGATACACTAAGTAAGGCTTTTATTTTTAGATTTAAGAAACAGAAATCTGAGTCTTAGGTTTATATTGGTAAGAATTACATCCAATTATCAAAATATAGCCACACTGCGCCAATCTTATACTTATAACCCATGCTGACAACAAAATGACCCCTGTATTTGGGAGATCAAAGGATATCGCGTGAAGGTTACCTAAATATTATGTAATATTCAAATTATGCCGACATCTGATGGTTGCATAATTGTTATGTAATATACAAAGGATGTCGCCTGAAGGCTACATAGCATTAAATACTAAGCAAATTATGCCAAAAGTTAGATAACTATTGTATAATGTGCAAATTATTCCAGCACCAGAGAGTAAAATAACAGTTACGTAATAGGCCAACATCTGAGGGTTACATGTCTGTTACGTATTAGGTACCAGAGGGCGCAGATGTCTTAGGGAAATAATTCCATGAAGTAACACCAGAGGGCGCGTTGGTATGATGAGCGCGCAGATAGTTTGAGAGTGAACCATCAGAGGGTAATGTAGATCAACATGTCATCAACCTTATAGTAACCATCAAAGCCTTAAAATTAACAATTTAATATAATTGGCATAAAGTTGTGTTTAAAATTATCAGTACTGAAAAACTTTTGTATCACAATTACAGTTTCACTTTATAAGTAAAGCATTAAATCTGCTATTTTGACCTCTAGTTTATATGAAATATATATTTTTCATTTATATATTTAATTGCGTATATCTTACAAAGGCAGGTGGTGTTTCTATAGGCGGACAGGACTGCATACGGATATTAACTCGTATCAAATTAATGTGTATAGTTTTCGTTTACACATTTAACAGTATTGCATGTGTTTTACAAACGCGGTCAGTGGCGCAACGGTATGTCTGCGGACTTACAACGCTATATAAAACCGGGTTTCGAAACCCGTGGTGGACAAAGCACAGATAGTCCATTGTGTAGCTTTGTGCTTAATTACAAACAAACAAACGCGGTTGATGTTACTAAGTGGATTGTGTTGCTAATGTTTTACAGACAGATGACAAATTGTGTTACCAAGGCTAACTGCAAGGGGGAGTGGTGTTTCTGTAAATGAATAGTTCAATAGGGCAATGAGCTCATCGTAGGGTGTCTCAGTTTGTGATTACGTCATCAATATCTAGATTTTATGATATGCTCTAAAAAGTTAAAAGTAAAAATTGTAGAATAATAATATAACTGTCTCGTTCAATATTTATAAAAACTGAGCATTAGATAATGAAAAATCCTTTCAGAACAGATAAATGTAAAAATGTGTAATACAAATTATCAGCTATGTTATAATAGTTGACCCGTTGAAATAATGGATAAATTAATATAGTATGTGTAATAAAAACTGGCATACGTAATACTATAGTAGCTGTCTCGTTAAAATAATGGATAAATTAATATAGTATGTGTAATAAAAACTGTCATACTAATGCTATAATAGTTGACTCGTTGAAATAATGGATAAATTAATATAGTATGTGTAATAAAAACTGGCATACGTAATACTATAATAGTTGTCTCGTTAAAATAATGGATAAATTAATATAGTATGTGTAATAAAAACTGGCATACGTAATGCTATAATAGTTGTCTCGTTAAAATAATGGGCCTTTAACTGGTTATTCTTAGACTTGCCAGTTATACTCCCTCCATGTATTTCCATATACTGTTCCACCAGCTGAATCATCTTGTCCACGTCTTTTGGTGCTCTCTCTCCTTTAGGAACAGTGACATGTCAGTTAAGGACATGATAATATACTGTTCACGTATTGGTAGATCTGCCAGTCCTTCAAAACTATTTTCACGCTTGGACATGTCAGTCCACCTTATGAAGTATCACTACAGACGAATTATTCGTCTCTACTCTGTTATCACAATACAATCGGTGATAAGTTCAATTACGTTACTCTGTCTATTACCACAGTTGTATCCAGAGCTTTAAATAGTTATGTTTTATTTCAATAGTCCACACAGGTTGGTTCATTTACTTAAGAAGCCAATTGACAAGGCGAATTATTATTCTCTACTCTGTTATTACAATACAATCTGCGATTATTACACTTTAAAAGTCTACTATAGACTCATTATGGCTAAACTTACAAGCACAGTCTAGATCTATTTAACTATATCTATCACTAGCTTTGCCTTATTTTCACTTTCACTAACTTACTTAACTCGCACTACATTTTAGACGTGTCTTTATAAATAGTCCATCTGAGCCCTAGAAGTTTTTACAAACTACAAGAGCTATGATCTAACAATACTCACTTAAAGCAAGGAGAAAAATTCGTAAGGTTCAAGTAACATGACTTAAATTCACAACAACTGAACTACACAACAAATGATTCTTAAACAGTTAGGTAAGCAAATTTGCCATAATTAAGGCTTCTAAAAATAATTTACTTTAACGCTCCCACTATATAAACTACATAATACTGTCCTATTAAACTTAAAATGAACAGTCGTGTATATCTAACAAATATAAAAGTGAAAACTATACTACAGTACATTAAATGTGTACTAAATCGATGCTTAGAAACACAATAGTCTATGGGAAACTTTCTCACTGTCCCCAGACTGGTTCTCACTGCTGCACTACTGCACCCAGTGTCCCCAATATAGCCTTTATCTATTGGCATCTTGTGGTTTGTTGGCACCTCTCAATGTTTGTCACATGCTCCAATCACTACTGGCACTATTGATCCATTTACTAAGTTTATCTGACCATCAGTTGTATACTGTTTAATCCTAGAGATAGCACTTCCTTCTTGTGAATTTGGTAAGTTGTTTTGATTCAGTTTCTTTTGGCAGCAGAACCCATGGTGATAGCCACTCTTTTCTTGTTTCTTGCCAGAACCATTTTCGTAGGTAGCTCCAGCTGCTTTATTTTGAAATTTCTGTTGTTACTTGTTGGTGATAGAATTGCACTCATTGCAATGTACCCCATTTTTTAACATGAATAGCATCTCTTCTCCCTTTTGTCTGTTAATTTCTTGTCATTTTTTATGGTATCCGGTTTCTGGTCAACCACCAATGGTTTCAACAAAAATAAAGGTGGACACTCCATAGTACGTGGGAGATCTTAAGGTCATACATGTTTCAGGGTGTGTTATTCCTAAATATAAAATGGTATTGAGCTGTCAGCGTAATTTGCCCACTCAAATAAATTTGAGATGGACGGTACTGATATTTCTTTACGTGTCTAAACAATTACACCTTGAAGACTTTAGAATATGTATATATCTTGGTAAGTTATATTTGTAAACAATAATAGTCTTAAACTACAGATATGAGAGTTCTAGATCGAAAACAGAAATATGTATCTTAAAACAGAAACTAGCTTCCTAATGATATTCTCAAATCTTGAGAATATCATAAATGTACATTTATCTTTCTGTATGTTATGTAAAGTGAAAAAATAAATAAATTTTGTTTTTACTGACTGTTAAGTTCAATGACATACAAAATCCGTTCTTCATTAAGCTAAACTTACATACAACTTATTTTGAATGTAAGATATATTCTGTAACAATAAACAGTAAACGTGATGTATTTATAAAATGTGAAAGAATCGCCTTTTCTTGTAAACCATATCTTTTATCGTAAGATGCAACAAAATTGAAATATTTTGTCAAGAAAATTTGCCCCCCAGTGGCACAGCGGAATGTCTTCCGTCTTACAACGCTAGAAACCGGGTTTCGATACCCGTGGTGGACAGAGCACAGATAGCCCTTGTGTAGCTTTGTGCATAACAAAAAACAAACAAACAAGAAAATTTACAGATTTTGCTTTACAAGGTAGAATGTATGCACATTATTTGTGATAAATCTTGGATAAAGTTATATTTTTCTAACATGAAGTTTTATTAATAAGTGTTTTAATATATGTGATACTTGATAAATATGTCATTGTACTTAGATATATATTGATGATAGCATATTAGGCTTAATGAAAAATGTCAGTTTTATCCAATAGGGGAGACATAATGTGAAGGTCAAAAAGTCTAATGTCCAACACAACGGGTGTAGAATTTCTAAATGAAGAAACTTTCTATGATCATATTAGCTCGAATAACTTTGAGGAATATCTCTAATGTTTGTTTATGGTGATTATTTTCTATTTGACTAACAACATGCTACAACCAGAGGGGCACTCATTAGAGCGCATACCTTCACCATGCAGTGTTGATCATATTCAGCCCTAAAAAATACAAAAATGTGTCCATTGTTATCAACGATCAAGAAACATTTAAGGCAGAATAATGAGGAATTATAAGCTGAGAATCCGATTTAGATTTGAATCAATTCGATAAGAACGACCAGTTTAATAAAGTACTTCGAATTTTTTTTCTTTCTTTGAAAATGAATACCAGGAGTGGGGTTCGAACCCACGTCCTCTTATGAGGACCAGATCTTAAGTCTGGCGCCTTAACCACTCGGCCATCCTGGTATAAAAAATAGTTTTAATCTTAGATTCATAGCAGCTTGAGAGTATAAAAAAACATGTATCTGTCTTTTTCTAAAGTCGATGGTTTGACCGCTATCGCTTTTAAAATAATAAGATGATGACTGTTCGCGTCATGTTTTATTATTATAAAATAATATATATATATATATTAAAATAATAAATATAAAATAATATATATAT
>NW_013666537.1:38722-53482 GCF_000517525.1 Limulus polyphemus | reverse complement strand
ATATTAAATAATAATTTATAACTAAAATACCAGCCACCATTTAACAAGTACAAAATTAATAAAGAAAAAAAACGACTATACTACTAAAAGTTCAAAGTTCACAGAGGGATGGTTGACAAGCATACTTTAATCTGTAAAAGAAAGTTAAGACAAATATATGCTTAGTTAACATTGGCGTGGAAAGATCTTCCAGAACTGTTGTGCATCATATATTCAAACTGTTAGTTTCTTTATGCAATCGTATATTGTATATCAAAAATTCAAGTAGCACCAAGGAAATGGGCAAATATTTTGTTGGTTGAAGTTCTTTTAAGTAAGACATATTGTGAGACATTTTCTCTTTATAAATATTCTATTTTATATCAAATTAAACCTTTGATTTAAGGTTTGATTACCATTCGCTTCTTTATTACATTGTTTTTTGTTAATAATTAGTCGTTTTTATACATTTATCTATGTAATTTTATTGGATAAATTTTCTAACACATTAAGGTCTTAATGAAATCAACCACTCGGTTTCTCAGCAGTAAATGCATCAGAGTTTATGACGATAAAATTAAGGGTTCAATCTTTACTGTGGACGCAGCTTAGATAGCCCATTATGCAACTTTGTGCATTACAACAAATAAAGTTGATGAAATCACTATCTACATTGTGACGTGTTTTGATATTGAAATGCCTACTCAGTATGACTTCCCCACACTGCTTTTAGTTAGTTCTCTAAAGTCATCCAAAACATTTCCTAACTAACTACAGGGGCACTCAGTAGAGCGAATATCACCTCCTCGCGTCGTTGATTATATTTGGCCCTCCAAAAATACGGAAATATGTCATTATGTCTGTCGTTATCAACTGACATGGACCATTTTTGGCAGGATAATGAGAAATAATATGCTGTATATATCCACTAAGTTTTATCAAAATTTAATCATTTTTGACTGAGTTATAAGAGCAAAAATAGCGTGATATTTCCGTGGCCTTGATCTTTGACTTTGACCCTCCAAAACTAATCACTTGTAAGTTAGGTCATAGTCCAAATGTATACCAACTTTAGTTCAAATCTATTCAGCCGTTTTTGAAAAAACGTATTGACACACACACACGGAGGTGAAAATTTAACCTCTGTCCACCTTTGGTGGTAGAGGTAACAAATATGTACTTTAGGTATTATTAAATTGGTTATAGGTTAGAATTTTTAAAACTTAGATGTTTTTGTAAATAGTATATTAGCATATCTTGAATATTTGTTGATAAATGTTTCAGTATATGTGATACATGTTAAGTCTGTGTATTTACTTAAATATGTTAGCATAGTGAGCTAAGATGAAACACGAGTTGTATATAAGAAATATAAATGGAGACTTGGATTAGATGTTCAAACATACTTGTTAGAAATTGATATTCATAGAGTGTAATTTATCATAAGAGACTAAGCTAGACATGTAATTATCTGAAATTTGATCTTTACTCTGAATACTGATTTGTAATTGACGATTTGTATAATTTTTATGTGAAAAGATAATTCATGTTACCAAAACATTATTTCCAAATATATGTGAGTAATATATCTGTTTTTAAACGATAAACAGTCGATAAACTAGTTTTCCTGATATCTCATATATTTAGTTTGCATTGCATGTGCAGTGTGAACACATAATACTGTCACAAAATATTTATATTTGACTATAATGGACATTTTTGAATCCTTTATTCGTTTATTTGCATAGTGACATGTCTTAATGCGATATTTTGATGAAAGACAATCATAATCTTAAAAGGTCCTTTAATTATAAATCAAGTGATTATTCTTTCACGTTCTTTTACTCTATATAATTATAACAACAATGTGAAATTAGAGACTTTAGAAGCTTACTGAAACATTTATTAACAAAGCCAAGATACACTAATATATATTATAAACATCTTGACCTATGCTGAATTAGCTTTCATGCAACTTTTATACATTATGTACATATTTCTATTTCTGACAGACTTTACATTTTTTCATGTGTGTGAAAATAAACACTAAATTTATCACAGTTATAAACTATGTTCATTTGTGAAAAATGTATTTGATGCTTTGGTGAACAATTAAGATTGAATTTTATAGTGTAATATAATTTCTGATTTGGGAAAAATATTTAATACATATGTTTGAATCATTATAAAATGGCATGATTTTAGTAGAAATAATATATTTTATCCAAAATTCTAATAATCCAAGTTTATTAACGATATTTCAGTTGGACCTCTTGGACAGTGTTAGTGTGAGTTAGAAATCTGTGCAAGATAATATTTGCGATCGCTTTGATTTATACTTAAAGAAAGTTCGTTTATATGCTGTACTCTAAAACCACAAAATTTTATGAATTTTAATTATATAGTATGTTTTGTACTTCATGTGAATGCTCTGTAGAAAATCACAAAAAGGTAAGTGTTGCTATTTTAAATAGGTTCTATAATGGTAAAGTGATTGGTTAAACAGTAAGTCATTCATTTATCAAATTAGTTGTATCAAAATGATTTACCACAGATTTTATTAACAATTTGTTAAAATTAGAGATATGTGTGAAAAAACTAACACGCGTAATACATTATGCTATAATAGTTGTTTGTTAAAATAATGGTTTTTCTTGTAACTTTTTAGGGCAAAGAATTACAATGTTGATGACAGTCACATGTTGATAATGATGAGACACCCTACGATGAGCTCATTATCGTACTAAATTATCTTTACAAAGGTGGGTGGTGTTTCTAAAAGGGGACAGTGTTACTATACTTTTGTATGATGGCATACAAATTTCCACTTGTCTCAACTTATGTTTATAGTATCATTTATATATTTAATGATATTACATGTGTTTTACAAAGGTGGGTGGTGTTTCTAAATGGGGACAGTGTTACTATACTTCCATAAGACTGCATACAAATTTTATCTTGTCTCACTTTATGTTTATAGTTTTCATTTATATATTTAAATGTCTTAGAAATATTTTACAAAGATGGATGGTGTTACTAGGTGGATTCTGTTACTAAGGTTCTATAGATGGATAGCAAACTGTGTTATTAAATTTAGTGCTACAAGGGCGGATAGTGTTTCTAAACGGATAGCCATCCCTCGTTAGAGGGAGTACAGCCAGCCAGTAATACTAGCCACCAGTAGTTATCCCAAGATCCTAGACACTGCATGGTGATTGGCTTCCTCAGGGGGAAGGTAAGAGTAGAGACAATGATGTTATAGTGGCACGCACCAGAGACAATTACGTCATAGTTCCACGAACTCACACCAGATGGCGATGTTAACTGGGGAGGATGGCATTACAATTTTACAAAGTAGCAAGAGAGGGCGCGACTGTCTTATGGGAAGGATGATATCCTAGTTCCACGAAGTGGCACCAGAGGATGCTACTGTCTTATGGAATATTGACATCATCGTTCAATACCAGAGGGTCTCTTACTATAGGCGGGTGGTGTTACCAAGGTTCTATAGGCATAAGGTGCTATTAAGGTTCTATAGATGGATGATGTTACTAGGTGAGATGGTCTTACAAGGTGTATTACATGTGCATTCAGTATTCTGAATTTTAGCTGTAGGTGCACTATAGGAGTGATGGGCAAATTACACTATTCAATCAGACAGAAGTAGCCCAAGATTGGGGGTGGGGTTGTTGAATAACTGCCTTTCCTCTAGACTATCAATTTAAAATTAGTGTCGGCTTTGCATAAAATGTCTTAAACATTTTGTTTGTTTGTTAACCATAAAGCTGCTCAATGCTGTGCCTACCATGGTTAGCGAAACGCAATCTTTAGTATTAGAATATTTCAAACTTACTGCTGACCCAAATTCTGAAATAAATGGAGACCCTAGGATTCGGGTCTAGGTTTTAGGAACTGACGGAAACACAGAAGAAAGACCCTTCACTACAGAAACTTTGGGACAGTGTCCAGGAGAAAGTCGAGCACAAGACCAAAAACAAAGGGACCTACAGAATGAAGGACAAGAAGGGAGTGCTGTAACTGGATCTATTAAGGTGATTCTACTGGGGGAATTAAACAGATAGATAATAGTACCAACAGAATACTGGGCTCATATGATGAAGTTGGCTCACGAGTCAATTATGGTAGGACACCTAGGAGCAATGTAGATGGCAGAGAAAATCACCAACAACTTCCATTTGCTGGTGGTAATCAGAGATGTGACCAGATCCTTTAGGTCATGTGACATCTGTCAAAAGACAATATCTAGAGGGAAGTTAGCCAAGATGTTACTGGGTGAGATGCTTCTCATAGGATAGCCATTCAGCAGAGTAGCTATGGACTTAATCGGCCCACGTGGACCTGTATCTGACAAGGGCAACCAGAACATGCTGACAGTAGAAACTATGGAAGTGTTATGCAGAGTAGGCTTTCCGAAAGAAGTCTTGAGTGATAGAGGGACCCAGTTTACCTCAAAATTGATGCAAGAGGTGTAGACTTATCAGCACTAGGTAGTCTTTGCCACCCCATACAACCCCAGATGTAATTGACTTTGTGACAGAGTCAATGAAGTCATAAAGAGCATGCTGAAAAAGGTGTGCCATTAGAAATCACGTGACTGGGGAAGGTACCTGAAGACAATATTATTTGCACACTAAGAAGTCCCACAAGCGACTGTAGGATTTACAACCTTCAAGTTACTGTACAGAAGAACAGTACAAGGGTTGATACAGATATTGAAAGAATTGTAGAAGGAGAAGAAGAGTCGGAAGTGTGTAACAAATACCAGTGCATGTTATATGTCACAAACCGACTGTAGGAGACTTGTAAATTCGCTCATGAGCGTTTTATTTGGCTCAAGACAGTCAGAAGCATTTCTATGATAAGAAGGTCAATGATCGATATTTCAAGGTCGGACAAAAGGTCTTGGCTTTGCTACCTACAACAAACTCGCACTGCAGCGGAAAGGACCTTTTGAGGTGCAGGAAGTGGTCAACAGAATGGAATACATGGTGAAGTGGACAGGAAAACCAAGATCTACCATGCCAATCTGTTGAAGTGGTACTTTAAGAGGAAAGGAGATCTAACAAGTGCATCAATTGAGGAACAGATGGACATTGCAGGAGTGGCTGTCAAAGATGCAGAACCAGAATACAGTGTCATATAACATGAAAACCTACTTGACCTCAGACCACGAGGTGCAGATGAGACATACAAAGAAGTAAACATCAGTGAGTAACTGTCTGGCAAGCAGAAGAAAGAGCTACAAAACCTATGGTGCCAGTAAACAGATACAAAAGGCAAGACAGATATTGTGCTATACAAGATTCAGACCATGACCAGGAATCCAATCAAGGCAAAACCCTACCAGATGCCCTATGTGATGATAAATCTGATCAAGCAAGAAATTGGGGCAATGTTAGAAGCCAGAATAATTTACTCTTCGAATTCAGCCTATTTTTCTCCAGTGGTAATCATGAAGGAGAGGGATGGTTCAAACCACTTCTCCATAAATTTTCGGAAGCTGAATATTGTGAAAAAGTTCGACTCTAAACCTATGGGTAACCCAGAGGCTGTCATGGCGAAATTAAATAGAGACAAGTTCTTTACCAAGATCGACCTTAGTAAAGGTTATTGGAAGATCCCAATGGAGACAGAATCTTAAGAGAAAACAGTTTTTCTTTACACCAGACAGTTGCTATCAGTTCAAGAGGGTGCAGTTTGGGTTAGTCAACTCAGCAGCAACATTCAACTGCATGATGAGAGAAATGTTGCACAAAACCACCAGCATTGAGCATTATGTGGATGACATTCTGACCTACACAGCCAGATGGAAAGACCACCCGAAGAAACTCAGAGAGCTGTTCAAGTGAGTGAGGATAGCAGGTCTGATCATTAGACTATCTAAGTGCTATATTGGTTATTCTGTGCTGGACTTTGTTGAACATAAGGTGGGTGACCAACAGATAGTCATGGAAAAGGAGAAGCTAACCCATATACAAGATGCACCACTGACCAATCTGAACAAGAAAGGCCAGCCCAACAAGATGAAGTGGAAACACCCATAGCAGATGGTACCCCATAAGTTGAAGAACAAATTAGGAAGTTCACCAATTCTTAGAAGCTAGAATTCAACAAACTATTCATCGTTCAGGTTGATGCTTCATAAATTGGAAATGGAGCAATACTTTTGCAAGAACATGAAGATGTAATGTACATCAGTAAAAAAGCTGTTGAGTAGTGAGAAGAACTACTCTGTGATTGAACAAGAGTATTTGACCATCATATTTGTCATACAGAAATTCCAGAACTACCTCTAAGGAAAAGAGTTCATCATCTAGACGGACATTCAGCCCCTTGTATATATCCAGGGGCGCAAAATCGACAGTGCAAGGATCATGAAGTGGGCTTTGTACCTTCAAAACTATTGATTCCACATTGAAGCTATCAAACGGATAGTAAATGTTGGTGCAGACTGCATGAGTAGATTGTGAGACTTGTTTGAAAGAGTCTGGTATGAAACTGTCAAACGAGTGTATAAGCCAATAAATGTTTTCTTACGGTAAACAGATGTGGCAAAGAGATTGTTCATTTTGTTTATTTTGACGTAGGTGTTTATGACTTGTTTGCGATAAATTTTAACTATAAAGAAACAACAACACAATTCGCTTTTTTGAAAATAGAATATAAAAACATACGACCCACGTGTGCATAGTAATGGGGAAGTATCTTTGATTCTAAACATGTTTTAAATTCTAAATATTGACTTAAACACTAAACGTAGCTTAATTTGTGGGTAATATGACTTGATTTTTTTATTTGAGGTTTGAGATTAAAACTTTGTTTGCTCATGAAAAGAGAGATAAGAACTAATGGATACTTCGAGACAGTGTGTGGCTTCTTGGTAGGTCTTGTTTTATTTGTTTAAAATGTTCATGTGATAGAGTGTAAGACGTTAAGGGGACAGTTATTACTTTGTAATATATTATTAATTTTTGAAATTTTTGAGTGAAGACAGAAAAAGTCAGAACAAATATTAAACTCTCTGTTTAGGAGATTTAGAAAAAGGTTCGTTTGAAGGAGTCTGGTATGAAACTGTAAAACGAGTGTATAAGCCAGTAAATGTTTTCTTACGGTAAACAGATGTGGTAAAGAGATTGTTTATTTTGTTTACTTTGACGTCTAAAAAAGCTAAGTTATTGTTTTCTTCCATCTCACATGTAAAGTTTGTAGATGGATGTTGTAAGTTTAGGGTAGTGAAAGGGTAGTAAAGTATCATCAACGTATCTTATAATATTGGTTTGTAATAAAGGGGGGTAATTATCCAACTACTGACATTCGTAATAACAGAGAAAATTATTTACAAGAGTTGAACCTAGAGGTGATTTCATCGCCACTCTGTCTACCTGGTCATAAAGCTGACCATTAAAAACGGAGCGATTGTACTTGAGGGCCAATTTAAAAAAATGTTCGAACTTTTTCCGGTTAAAGCTAGAGCGCAGGACATTTTTGGTTGGGAATAACTGTTTAATAATTACTTAAATTGTTTCCTCACGTGGAGTGTTAGTGAATAATGATCGAATATCAAAGCTGACCATAATGAATTGGTTTGTATCAGGATATCTCTTGAGCAAAGGGAAAAAAAGAGTGATTAACAGTAAATACTTCCTTAGTTAGTGAGCTTAATGCAGGTGCTAGATATTTAGCAAGTTTGCAGGCGTGGGAAGTGAAAGTAGATAGAATTGGTCTCAGAAGTGAACATTTTATGTGAAGCTTTTCCTCACGCTTGAAAGGAAGCTTAAGCCAGTCATTATCAAGGAGTTTAAACTTTGTTCTGTCATTTATAATGTCTTTAATTTTGGAGACATAATTGGACCTATCTAAAATGACGACACCTGAACCCTTATCTCGACGGATAACAACGTTTCGATTACCAGTGAGTTCTTTTAGGGCAGAAAACTCAGCTTTTGTGATAGAAAAGGGTGAACGCATCAGTGATCAAAACGTCGTATCTGCCTTTGAATTTTTTAAATTTAATTTAGTGGATAGAACAACGTAAGTGAACCAAAATATTATGTATTAAATAAAGAACAACCCTCTTTTGCTGCAGACAAATTTTGTTGGCGTATTTATGTTATATTTCATCCAATCATCGATTATCTGTTTTGTGAATCTGCTTTCATTGTGCCAGTGTGTTTCTGTCTATAAGAAATCACGTATACAATGACCTGGTTTCTGAATCAATACGTATACTTATTGAACCTTCTTTATGGTAAAACTACAATAAGTATAACAACAATAAATGTAGGTATAAAATATACCAGTAAAACTCGGATTTGTATATTACAAGAAGTTGTTTTAGGTATTAGTTCTGTAGATGTTAGTTTTGTAGATATTAGTTGAACATGGAAATTATGGAAATTTTTTAGCAAACAAATAGAAAACATTAGATTTAAAAAGGTTTTCTAAAGTTTGTGTCTGAGATAAATTTCGATTTACAGTACCTGAATAACATCAGAAGGATGACTACAAAGACAACATGATATTGGATTGCTGCACTTTGGTACCAAGATTGTCGAATGCACTATAAATACATAAAGTACTATTAACAAACTTCTACAGTAAATAAATAGCAATTGCTAATGTTACACCTTAATGTGCAATGAGAAACTTTTTCAAAAATGTGAAACACTAGTTCGCTGAAAATCACACTTCAAATTAAAACATATTTACGTTGATTTGCTAATTATATTCACCTTTAACTAGGATATTTTTATTAGGACAGTTTCTAGCTACTAAACGAGTTGTAAACTTCCAAAATAATTGAAATAAGCAAACGATAACGGAGCTTTCAACTTTTTAGTTAATCGTAAGGCCTGGCATGGCGTGGTAGTTGGCGCGCTCGATTCGCAACATGTTGATCACGAGTTAGAATCAAATCACCCAATATGCTCATTGTTTCATCTTCGGGACATTATAATGTGACGATTAGAATAGCCCAAAAGTTGGCACTGAGTGGTGATGACTAGCTGGCTTCCATTTAGTCTATCACTTCTAAATTAGGAAAGGCTAGTGCAGATAGCTCTCGAGTAGCTTTGCGAAAAATTCAAAATAATCAAACTTAAGCGTAAAACTTTGGTTAATTTATAAAACTGACCATTCTCCATGCATTTGTTATATTACTTATCGCTTACTCTTGCCCGACCTAAATTATAGTATTGTAGTTTTTACCAGACTCACTTAGAATATACTTTTAGGGAGTAACATTATGATTAGACTTGGCATGGCCATCTGAGGGTCGAGGTTTTGAATCCCGCCCCCGAACATGCTTGCCTCTTTCAGCCATGGGAACGTTATAATGTGACAGTTAATTCCACTATTCGTTGGTAAAGAATAGTCCCCATTGGCGGTGAGCGGTGGTGACTAGTTGCTTTCCCTCTAGTCTATCATTTATAAATTAGGGATGATTAGCGCAGATAGTCCTCGAGTAACTTTGCGCGAAATTGAAAAACAAACAAACATTATGAATATTGATTAGACACATTTCTGTAAAATAATATTTAGACCAAGTCAGAAAATTGAGGATCAATTACTGAAAACAATAAATTTCTCGTTTGTCTGAAAGCGAATTGAACACAAGAATTAAGATATAAAAGACGTATGAAAGAGGATGGAGCATGTTTAATATATTTCACACTCCAAATATTTTAACATAAATATGTATAACATCGGAAGACGTGGGTTTTGACTTACTTAACCTAATATATAAATGTATAATATATATATATCAGTGAATGTAAATGATAAATTTAAAGGTTATAGTCCAGCATTGCCGGTAGGTGATTTGCATTTCATGTAGCGTATAGCTTTTCTTATTTAATAGTTGTTGGGTGACTTTCATATTTCTCACTGAATAGACATGATCGCTTCTAAAAGGCACTATTGTCTTACAATGTCGTCCATGTTCCAGAAGTTGTTGATATACAAGAGGTTTTTCCACCAACTATGTCGACAATTGTCCACCATTTGGTTAATAACCACGTGCCATAAAGGTCCACTTCCCAAGAGAGGCAGAAGAAAAACAAGCACCATACAAAAACCATAGGCTGGTGTTAATCTAGTTAGATATGAAACAAAGATGAATTTAAAACCTAGTGTTCGGATAATTCACGTCAAAATACAAAACAAAACTATAGCTGACCATAATAATTAAATAAAGTGTAGATGGTATTTTTCATGTTAAAAACAAACATGTACATAATAATGTAAAATATTTTAATATATATATACTGAATAATTAAAACGTATTAAATTTCATTCAACTTAAGCCAGAAGTAATTTGCCTATTTGAAGCATTAAACATAATTTGTGTCAACAAAATTAGGTCTAAATACAAACTTATGTTCAGAATGAAGGTGACCATAACTTTACACATTTAACTAAAACATGAGTAGTAAATAAATTCATTCATACAAATGTATTATTATATAATAATACATAATCTATTAGGCCGGTGAAGCACGGTTTATAGATCGCTTACAAGGCATTAGGTTACAACATCTTTAATGGCCCTATACGAGTCTTCAGTAAGAAAGATGTAATAATATCTCGTCCACACACTTATTCAGATTTAGCATTGTGTGAAAAGCTTCGCTGGCAGCGGAGAGCAGCACAGAAAGTGTGTTGTGGAAATACTTTTATTTAGAATTCTTAGAGAGGTGGTCCATCTTAAAATGGGCAAACTCTCTAAAAATCTCTATTTGATACTTGTTTAAGCAAGTATTAAATACAGTTTTTAGAGAGATGACACATATTTAACAAGTATTAAATAGAGATCTTCTATACTGATTGTCCATTTTAAGTAAATAAGTATTAAAGAGATCCTCAAAGAGTTGAACCAGAATATGATAAAGTAAGATACTCTATTAAGTATACTAAAACATGTCCTAGGAAGATGTGACGTTGTCGTCCATTCTAATTTAAAATCCTAGCAAAGGCCAATAATGAACAGAGCATATGAATTAAATAATTCTTGGTCATTCACAATCTAATGCCAGAGATTATTGGGTAGGATCAGTAACTAAGCTACTTCTAGTCTTCTAGGCCATCTCTCTTAGGGTCGCTGTTTCACATTCAAGATGGATAACCTCTTTAACAAGCTATGTCCAATACTAAGGATAATTTCGCAGATGTATCTTTAAATCTTATTGTCGCCAACAGTTTTTTTAGACTGTTTTAATATAATAGAATGCAGTTCATAAATTGGCTTCTCCGTGTTTTCTGCAAGGCTGTATTGGATCCACTAAAAGAAAATTTTTGACCTGATGTAAAAGACTTAATAACACCAAAAAATTTTTATGTAAAAATTATTTCCACAATTATGTCACAAATAGAATATTTCGTAATAATTTGAATAAGTGAAGTTGTAATAAATTATGTATATCTCAAGTTCCTAAATATTCTGTTATTATCATCTTATCATACATGGGTAAACATTCTTAAATGACTAAAAATCAGTTTAAAAAATGTCATCAGAAGGTATGTGAAACCTTATACGTGTTAATTATCTTATATCGATGAATCAAAATTTGACTAAATTTTCATTACAATATTTAGAAAATTTCTTGTAAAAATATAGTACAAGCCAATATTTCTTTTGTGGTACACTTTACAATGGAAGTGATCATTCATATTGTTATTACTAACTATAGTGTCAAGAAATATATGGTTTCACCTATATATTTGTATGTAACGATTCAACATCAAAGCTGGTACAACGACCTTCGTCTGTCGGAATTCAACCAAAAAACCAGTTACAGCATGGTTATTAGTTTCGATGCTAGAAATTAGAGGACGCAAAGTACATCCTTCTTTATGAAATTTAGGTAGACCATAAAAAAAAAAAACTACTGGATGACTGCTGCTGTTCATAGAGAATATTATCTTTTTATCAGTTATCATATGTACATCGGCATTATTGATTCCTTCGGATCAGTGGCGCCATGGTGCAGCTTTACAAACTTATTTGAACCACGTGTTATATATAAAGTTCACTATGGAACATCGACAAGATCATAAACTTTCAGTTCACAACAGTTTGATTAGTAATAATGACGATCACGTTCGATGTAAAGTGTACCACAAATATTATTGGCTTTTACTTTAATTCTGCGAGATTTATTCCAAATATTTTAATGAAAATTTAGTCAAATTTTAATCCATCGATAAAAGATATCTAGCACATATGAGGTTATTGCATAAAGGATTTAATAACATCAAATAATTCTAATGTTAAAATTACTCCACATTTATATCATGAATTGAATATTTCGTAATTATTTAAATTAACGAGGTTGTAGTAAATCCTGTATAAATGAAGTTTCTAAATATCGTTGTTTTTATCATACCACACATGGGCAAACATTCTTTAATTATTAAAAATTAGTCAAAACATGTCATTGGAAGTGTTTTCCGCAGACACAGCTATATAGTGTGTGTTTAAACCTAACTGTCACCTACAATGTTTTTAGATTTAAGGACCAGATTCACACCTTAAAATAATCGAATACAGTTTATAAATGTACTTGTCCCTGCTGTCAACAAGACTACATTGAGTCTACTAAAACAAAATTGTTAACACGAGTTAAAGAGCATGTTAACTTAATATCACCTATTAAGTCAAGCATACGAGAACATGCCATAGGAAAATGTCATGTCGTCGACTCTTCTAATTTGTTTTAAAAGGGTCAATGATGAACAGAGCCTCTGAATAAAAGAAACTTTGGTCATTCACAAGTTGGGACCAGAGATTAAGTAAGCTATTTTTAGTTTTATAAAATGTAGCCGTCTACTTAGAATAGAGATGACTTACCTTAACTAAGTATTAAAATGAAATTCTTACGGAGATAGACTATATTCAATAAACAACGAGTGCTGTATATTATCATTTCAAAAATACATTTCTACAAGAACGAAATCGAATACTCTTAGAAATATCCTTATAATACGCATGCGCATTGGTAATGGGTCTCAACAAAGCAATAAACAAATAACAATAATAAGCACAATTTATTACTGACTGTCACTTAAAACTTGTAAACATCGTTACATGAGTATGGTATCTAGAACAGTTTTTATCTTTTCTTTCATAAATACTTATATTAATATGCATACCTCCAGTATCTGTGAAGATACATTTTCAGAATATTTAAGCAACCGTTTTGGCTCTGCAAACGTTTCCAGTTCGAATATACTAATAAAAGTCCACTGAAAAGAAAAATGTATAGTCCAATAAAATGTAATTAATCGTATTGAAGTCCACGTAGACATAGCTCTATTCAAACACTTGAGATTTACAAATTCTTCTCATGTTATTGGTAGATCTGAGTGGCTGAAAACGTTTGTAACATTTGCGAAAAAGGTGTGATATAGACACAAGTTTTTGTAAGTCTAGACACGAGAAACAATATAGGTGTGTAAAGCTGGAAACCTTGAGCTTGTCCAGTCCGTTGTTGTTGATGCCCATATAAGTCGCGACCAATGTTTAGCGTTCCGTAGAAGAACACAAGTTTTATTATTATGATTATGGTTTGATATTTCCACCTAGAGATATTAAATTGGTTTATAGAGAATTATTTAGGCTCGTGAATTTAGCTGACTATTGACTCCTGTACTTCCCTGCTATTATGATACGTCATGCTATCCTTCATTTAGCTGACTGTTGACTCCTGTGCTTCCCTGTCATTATGATACGTCACGCTATCTTCCATTTAGCTGACTGTTGACTCCTGTGCTTCCCTGTCATTATGATACGTCACGCTACCCTCCATTTAGGTGACTGTTGACTCCTGTGCTTCTCTGTCGTTATGATGCGTCACGCTACCCTCCATTTAGCTGACTGTTGACTCCTGTGCTTCCCTGTCATTATGATGCGTCATGCTACCCTCCATTTCCCTGGCTGTTGATTCCTGCGCTTCCCTGCCTTTAACATGGGTGATGCTACCCTATATATAGCTGGCTGTTGAATTCTGTGCTTCCAGTCATTATGATGCGTCATGATAATCTTCATTTAGCTGACTGTTTATTCCTGTGCTTCCCTGTCATTATTTTGTGTCATGCTAGCCTGCGTTTAGCAGTGCAACTCCTAATTAAGAGGAGACCATTTCTTTACCTCGATTCGACCAATGAGGTGCAGGCATAGATAAGTGATGCTGTGCAGTGTGAGTGAAGTAGGGAGCCACAATAAGTGGTGATGTGTAGTGTGAGTGAAGTAGGGAGCCACAATAAGCGGTAATGTGTAGTGTGAGTGAAGTAGGGAACCACAATAAGTGGTGATGTGTAATGTGAGTGAAGTAGGGAGTCACAGTAAGTGGCGATGTGTAGTGTGAATGGTGATGTGTAGTGTGAGTGAAGTAAGGAGCCACAATAAGTGGTGATATGTAGTGTGAGTGAAGTAGGGAGCCACAATAAGTGGTGCTATATAGTATGAATGAAATAGTGAGCCACAATAAGTGGTGCTGTGTAGTATGAATGAAGTAGGGAGTCACAATAAGTGGTGATGTGTAGTGTGAGTGAAGTAGGGAGCCACAATAAGTGGTGCTTTGTAGTGTGAGTGAAGTAGGGAGCCACAATAAGTGGTGCTGTGTAGTGTGAGTGAAGTAGGAGTCACAATAAGTGGTGATGTGTAGTGTGGGTGAAGTAGGGAGCCACAATAAGTGGTGATGTGTAGTGTGAGTGAAGTAGGGAACCACAATAAGTGGTGATGTGTAGTGTGAGTGAAGTAGG
>NW_013666537.1:27082-37722 GCF_000517525.1 Limulus polyphemus | reverse complement strand
CAATAAGTGGTGCTGTGTAGTGTGAGTGAAGTAGGGAGTCCACAATAAGTGGTGATGTGTAGTGTGAGTGAAGTAGGGAGCCACAATAAGTGGTGATGTGTAGTGTGAGTGAAGTAGGGAGCCACAATAAGTGGTGCTTTGTAGTGTGAGTGAAGTAGGGAGCCACAATAAGTGGTGCTGTGTAGTATGAATGAAGTAGGGAGTCACAATAAGTGGTGATGTGTAGTAGGAATGAAGTAGGGAGTCACAATAAGTGGTGATGTGTAGTGTGAGTGAAGTAGGGAGTCACAATAAGTGGTGATGTGTAGTGTGAGTGAAGTAGGTGGCCACATGAATCTTGATTTCATTCTCCAGACTGTGATACTTTCCTTTTTAAATACGATCCCAATGTTTATCAATGGCTTTACTAGAGTAATGTCTATATCTGTATCATCCTAGAGAAATATTGTTATATTCCAAACAATATTCTCTATATCCTGTTAAAAAACTGCACAACTGTTAACAATATTTCAGTATTTTGATGTTAAAATTAATTCGAACTTTGTGTAATATGGCACATACATTAATACTATTATCTACTGATCAATGAGTAACGGCCCATTAGAGTAACAGTTATTATGTTTACGTTGTTTTTTAACGCAAAGCTACGCATTGGGCTAACGGTTCTCTACCTATCTACAGCGGGAAATCGAACCTCGAATTTCAGCATTGTATATTAGGAAACGTACAGCGAACCCAATGTAGGACTATTATTTTGAACCAAAAGAAAGATCTGATCTATTGTTGTTGAAGTTTCAGACTAAATGTACTTCTCCAGCAGGCGCACAGAATATAAAACCTGTTAGTAACAATTTTTCAAACTATATTCGTCTGAAAATAATACTTTGTTTCAACTAAAAATAATGATAACACTGAAAATAAAATATCTTTGAATTACAAATGGTATTGTAAAAATATCTGAACAACTTATTTCTATTTGTTTTTCGAGTTTTGTGCTATTTTGATTAAATTATCAAATAATTTTATTCAACATATTTTTAAAATGCTGTGATTGAAAATTCAACTAAATTCCAGAAATATAGATTCCTAATATATTACTTTCGTTGTTTAGATTTTTTTTGTAGTGAAACAAGACATATATTGAAAATTCAAAGAAATGTGCAAACCTCAGGAAGAAGAATGTGTCTACGGAAACAGTGAAGTTTTCTACCGGAGCAAAAAGTGAGTTTTGAGCGAAGTCCAGAAACCCATGAAGTCTACCTAAGTAAAATGACATCCAAATAGAAATAAAGAACACAAACAGAATTTACTGAATACTCTGCTGAAGATACATCTTATTTCAAATAAAGTTGTTCGGTCCTGTACATAAAACTTTTAAACACTACATGATTTCAAGTTACTTCATAATAATGTTTACAAAATAGTATTTTAATTTTCGATGTTCGATCGTTTTACAACGTCAGTTAAAAGCCTATGTTGGGCATTTTAGGAAAATGATGAAAAGAGTTTACAGTTTTAAGTGCTGACATAGAAACATAAATTGGTGAAAGATATTGTCTTTAAAATATGCAAAAGTTGAGATAGAAACAAAATATAGGTGGTTAGGGTGCTCGACTCGTAATCTGAGGGTCGCGGGTTCGAATTCCCGTCACACCAAACATGCTCGCCCTTTCAGCCGTGCGGGCGTTATAATGTGATGGTCAATCCCCCTATTCGTTGGTAAAAGAGTAGCCCAAGAGTTGGCGGTGGGTGGTGATGACTAGCTGCCTCCCCTCTAGTCTTACACTGCTAAATTAGGGACGGCTAGTGCAGATAGCCCTCGTGTAGCTTTGCACGAAATTCAAAACAAACAGAAACAAAATAAAATGTTTGCGTTTAATTATGATATTTTATAGTACTTACAACTGTAATTGGAATGTTGAAGCCGCCATATTCTATAAACATGTGCATTTATAAGCAAAATTTTATAATTGCTTTAATAATCGAAATATTTATTATTATTTCAAGGCTCAGTAGCATTTGCTTTTTCACTTATGGGGTGCCAGCTGACAAAAACGAAACATTAAAATACCGGTATTTAGAATTGTTAAAGAAAAGCAACGTATTTCACTCAAGAGTCAAATAACTCAGAATTTACATACTTGAAAACAGCTACGTGGTTATAGAGGAATGTAAAACAACTTTATAATACACGAAGAAATTCTCACGAAAATAAAACAAGTAAAGCGTTGTCTAATTATAGTAGTTACCCGTTTTGTTTTTAATAAATTTGTATTCGTATATTTTACGGCTCTCCATTTCCATTAAATGTGTGCAAGAAGTCGATTAAATTTATTCTTGTTCTTTTTCTGAGTGCAAAGCTACACAACGGCTAACTGTACTTTGTCTACTGCAGGGAATCGAACCTCGGCTTTATGCGTTGTAAGTTCGTAAACTCACCCTTGACTGACAAGGGGACTCACCTTTCAGAATTTAATTCTAAATACAACTATATATTATTTGATAATACGACCCTGAGTAACATGTTTATGTGACACATGGGTTAAACGTGTAGGTTCAAGAGCCTGCAAGGTTCAAACACAAACGGTTCTGGTGTCAGATTTGTTTTTTCTTTCGCTTTTTAATAGCCTGTACTTATATATTGATAAAATCTAAGTTCTTTTTTTTTATCTGTTATTATATTTCTGCACAAAATATACTTGGTAAATAAATGCTATACATCTGTCTTTATACCTGGCACATATTATTTCAATGAAACTATAGTAAAAAATAGGAATGCTTTTCTCCAGTTAGATGATGTACCCGTTCAACGCACAGGGAAGATATGGGGGAGAGGTGGAGAATCCGTTTGCATGTCTTTCCTTTCAGCATCAGTTTGTCTTCTTTCCTTTGTATCTTCGGGATCTTCATTTCACCGTGTCAGTTGTTTTCCTTTCTTCAATTATTCTATTTTTTTCTAAGCTTTCCTGATTTTGTCCTGTCATTCACCTACTTTTTCTTTCTCTTGCTAAGCGACGGTTTCTTTCTTGCACTATTTCAGAATTATTTTTATTCATCATTTTAGTTTAGAATTTATTGCATAGATGGCGGAAGTACTATACAACTGAAATGAAAAGCTGAGGTGGTTTGATGCGTTATACATGCCGTCTTTTAATCGATAACCAATATCTAAAATCCCTAATTTAATCTATAATAGTATTGAAAGAGCTTGCTGCAAGTATGATCATTTATAAAGAAAACACTAACATAAAATCCTGACACAACTGGTATTTGAATGCGATAATTCCGCTTGAGGTCGGGGAGCTTTACCCATATATATATATATATACTAGCGAAAGCATCCGGTTTCGCTCGGGTTATTAGGTTGATTTATTCTAGATGACTATAAAAGTACAATCTGTATACTTTTGTTACTCCTTTACAGCATGTTTGCCTGTTTATAATGGTAACCTTCTCTCTGATTTGTCCTCCGATTTTAAACTTAAATAATAAAAACATGTGCGTGTCTGTCTGTGATTTCCATTTGTAATATAAATAACCACTTCTTTTCAATGTGGTTTTTCGCTAGCTTGCCTCATTAAAAAGATGCGCATGCTTGCACGCACGTGGAGAAGATAAATAATAATACCCAGGTACACACCCTCGGGGTCCACTTAGTATGAGTGCAAAATTTCAGGTTTCTAGGTCCTTTGCTCTTGGAGTTATGGCGGTCGCACACGCACATAGACACGCCCTTTTATTATTATAGATATATGTAGATAGATAGACAGATAATTCAGAATAAATCTAACAGGGATCAGCACACTGGAGAACACTGTTTGTAATACATGATAATGCAAATAAATTCGAGCAAGTAATTAAGAATATGACAAGAAATGGATAAATATTTGTTTTTAAAAAGGCGATAACCCGGGTTATCTCGGGTAAATCACAAAGAGTGTTAGAACTTATGGCTAGAGTAAGAGCAACTAGTGAGTAGTACCCGCCGCCTACACGAAAACCTAATAGGTAGGTTGATTGTCACATTTTTTTAGTGCCACTTTATACGACACATAGGTTAAACATCCAAGTTAGAGATCTTCATGGTTCAGGCATAACCATGCCTTATTTATAGATGGTAATGAGAGGAAGTGTAGCCAATCAACAGCACCCATCGCTACAAGGAAACCCTTAAAAGAATAGACGTATTGATGGCTGTATTTTAATACCAATTCACAACTGAAAGCACATCATGTGTTCTTGGCATATCTTGGATTTGAACCTTAGACCTTTCGATCCTAAGCCCATGTTGGTAACTACTAAGCTATATCTGGCCTAACATTGAGGTACTTTGGTATTTTATTCCAGAATGTATTTCGCACTTGTTTAAGAAAGTTCAGTACTGTTACCACAGCGGGGGTCACGTGACGCTGATAACATGTCATATTCTCGAAGGTTCGTGAAGCTTCGAGAGGTTACTAGATATGTGGTATTCTTGTATATATAAGCCGCCAAGAAGTGACGGCAACAAGGTAATGTAATTGAACTGCGGACAGAGAGAGGTATTGTTGAGTCGAGCACGTGAGTCGTTCATTGTGAATTATAGCGTTTGTTATAGCGTGACTGTGGAAATTAAGTGTATTGCTAAGTTGTATTTAGAAAGAGTAAACCAGTTTTATTTAAGAAAGGACTTGCATCGCTAAAGTTTTTTCGGAAAGAATTTTTACGGAAAATTAACTAACGACCAGAGACATAACAAATTAGGACTATAATTTACTATTAAAACCTAAGTAACTTTCATATTCAACAAAACTGAATGTCATTGTTGTTTATATTTCAACAAAAAAATAATAATCGCATTTAAATAGCAATACATTAGTTCAGACTCCTAAAATAGAAGCATTTAAAAATAAAACCCTACACCGTAGATTTTCTACTCTGAGTTCAAATAATTAAAAACTAAGCGGATTAATAATATCATAGATATGACAAAGCAAAAACCACTGTCAATTCTTCTGGGTTGTGGTTTAATGGAACGCTGCCAAAGAAGTTGGTGTTATAAAATGTATTTTATACTCCAATGTGCACTTGAGAAGTTACAAATCACTGTTGTAAAATACTGTCAAACAGTTTAGTTAATTGCTAAGTAAATGAGGAATCTAGTAATCCATCATGTAACCTGTGATGCACATGATTACTCATTCATCTAACACTATTATGTGCAGCGGTTTCACACAATTTTGTATCAGTTCTCATCTTTGTGATACACCCTAGAGATGAAAAGTGAAATAAGCTTGTATTAAACAACTTTAAATAATATTATCTTTGCGGTAAATCAACGAATTTAAAATGTTTCAAAATGTCAATGAACCATAAAATAGATTAGTCACTATTGTTGGATTGGATCTTTGTGGCGCAAAGAAACGTGGCTATCTGCGCCAAACACAATTTTAATATTGTTGGTTAAGAATGATCAAATAGTGATATTAAAATATGCCCCCCCCCCAAAGAAATATTTGAAAAATTACTTTCGATGTTTTAATTTGAAAAAAATAGAAAAAATAAATAGAACTAAAAAGGCCAATGCCCCGTAAAAAGTAAAATCACGATCAATTTTGGCAATGCCACTATCAATGGCACTGTTCAACGTCAACGGCAAACCGCTAGACAAAATATGACTAAATTGATGCGCCGCTGCCAACAACAGTGTCACAAAGGCCATACATTGGCGGATCAGTCTCTCGTAAAAGAATATGATGATTAATGAAACTGTGGTCAATGTGTTGCATAGACAAGACAACTTCATCTCTCCGATCCTTATAGAAACTAGATGGCCAAACAACAACAGTAGGCTTTATCTAGAAAAGCCTGCTGTGATGTTTCTCACTCCATAGCGACTCCAAACTGGCGTGAAGCCGTACTTTCACGATAGGTCAAAAGTCCACATTAGGAACAGACAGGGCTGTGACAACGCCAGAACAGACAGATTTAACTGCAGTGTCACCAAGTTCGTTTCAAGAAATATCAACATGTCCGGGAATCCAGAAAGACTGAATCAAGATATAATTATGGTAAAGTGAAGAGGGCCAGTAGTTTTAGAATATCTGATAGGACTGGATGAGATCTCACATTAAGTGACTCCAGAGCCTTCAAAGAGTTAAGCATGTCAGTATGGATAGTATGCAATGAAATATTATAGATTTCAAAGAAGACGTATTGATGTATCGTTTATGTGTAAAACCAGCAAATGAATAGAATCAGGTCAACCACAGCAGTCTGTGGCAAATACGCTACAATTATCTCAAAACGTCATTCCAAAAATGTAGAACTGATTCCAAAACAACGTTACAGTTGCTTAGAACATAAGCAAAACAGATGATCGTGGCATTTTGAACAATATTCTTTTTACAAGTGAGTCGCACTTCATATTGCAGCCAGATAAAAGAAAAACATATAATCACTAAAAATAAAACATGGTATCAGATCCACCTTCACTTTCATATGGCAGAAGTGTAAGTATAGTGTGAAAAATAATAAGCATTCACGATCATAGTAGCCTTTACGTTCTGCAAAACGTCACCACTAATGTCATGCAATGCAGGTCAGCATCCTATGACCATTTGCACTGTAAGGTGCTGGCTTAATGTGTTCTGATCTATGGCTTAACGGTGGACACATTTCTCGAGAAAGAGAAGAAGGATCGAACAAAATGGTCGGCATACTCATCAAATTACAATCTCATCGAGGATGTAGGCAATGCTCTTGGGAGGTGCATTGAATCCCTCTAGTTACTCCAGACTCTGTAGATGCTCTTCAGATGAGGTCTTACTTGTTAACGTCATCTTTTTATGTACATTTTGACCTGAAGAAGGCTGTGGGAGAAATATTGACGGCACTGTCACTATCCAGTTCAGATAGGATATTCCAAAAGATGGATTTGATATCTTTGTTTTTAGTCTCTGTGACTTATGTGAAATATAAAATAAATATAGTAGATCAAGATACATAACCATCTACGCAATGTATCCTATACTAATAGTAGCACAGCATATTCATGCCAAAGGAACAGCCGATGATTTGCCAAAATTTGTTTCTTTTTCAGGGGTATTTGTTGTGCTGTTACAAATCGTCTGTGAGGAGTACACGGCTCAAACATTTGCAGCAAGTTCATGTTTAGAAACTGACAAAAAGGAAGATGAAACTATCATAAAGAAAACAATTCATTAAATTACCAATGAAAAGTTGGTTTGTCTGAATGCGATATTGATCAATCAGACAACGCTATCTCTTATATTATACTTATAATCAATAATTACTCGTTACAGTGAATAGTAGAGGTTATATGCTTGATTTGCAAGTCTACCGCCATTTGAGGAAGTCTCACTGCTGCAGTTATTTGGAGGCATCGTACATAGCTGTCACTTGATCATAACAATTGTCATCCATATGATAAGCAGCATTTCTGAACTATGTGTTCGGCAAGCCACAAAACTATATTTATTGTATACTTTCCTTTATGGTTAACCATTTATTTTGAAATTATCACCATTTACAATTTGATGACGAGGAACCCACTTTTTAGAAAATAAAAGTTTGGTTTGTTTGTTTGTTTGTAATTAAGCATAAAGCTACACAGCAGGCTATTTGTGCTCTGCCATCCACGGGTATCGAAACCCGGATTCTAGCGTTGTAAGTCCGCAGACATACCGCTGTGCCACTGGGGGGGGGGGGTCAATAAAAGTTTAGAAACGGCTTGACTGGGTAATGAAGAACACGTTGTTATAAATGTATTCGATCCGACACACAGTTCAAAAACATAACCTCTATATCCCCTGGCATTCCGCCCATGAATCCAAGAAAAAAAACAATCTTCTAGTATACCTTATAAACACGACTTTCCTCAACTGATTACATAGATGAATAAATTAACTCTATAAAGCATTCCTTTATATACACCAACAAATTTCCACACAACCACCAGAACAAAAACCTCAAACTCAACTCACAAACAAAATTGACACTAACACACTAAACAACAACACAACATTACACTGCAGTTTACAATTTATCCCTGAAATCAGTTTAAGAAATAATCAGCAATTGGAGAAAACTTGTCATTAAATATAAGATTCCTGTTGGAGTCAAATTCACTCAAAAACCCGGCCATAAACTAAGATCATTACTAAATAAAATGTATAAAGAATCACACAATACCAACGTCATTTATAAAATAATCTGCAATAACTGTCCAGAATTCTACATAGGAGAAACAGGAAGAAAATTGGAAACCAGCTTCACCGAGCATAACAAAAAATCCTCTAAAAAACACAGCATATCTATAAAAACATCAATAAACGTAGAATAAATGTAGCTATTTTATTTGAACAAAACAGCCCCACCCTAAGTATCAAACATCGTGGTGGTCATGGATCATTGCCTAGGCTGTACAAACAGCAGTGGGTCAAACCTGTCCTGTGAAGGACAAATGTTTACATGATATGCTTTTCTTGTTATGACTCCTGATAGGTAGATTTATATAACCATTCGTATTTAAATGAACAGGAGAAACTCCACGGAAAAAAAAAACCTTTAGAAATTTATGAGATACTTTTTAAATTCAAGTAATTTGTTCTGTAGAAGATATATTTTTAAATTTCACACATTTTTTTGCTATGGAACCTGATAGATATTTGTAGCTATTCACTTTGGGAGGCTTGGTTTGGTCTGATATTTCATTGGTGGTAGTGTCCAGGGTCACTGATGAGGAGTGGAATTCTCCGAAACTGGTCTGGCTCATAGACACACACCCCAATGAAAGAATAGACCATTCCAAGCTTTAACTTGTTAAACAAATGTTTAAACAACTCTACTTATTCAATTATGTACAAGCTGCCCAGTGTCAGATAACAATACGAAGAATTAAGCTGTGACAGATTGCTACAAGTTCTTCAAATACCTAGAGAATGATAGGTTTCTTTTTAGTGAGTGTAAAACACGTAAGTAAACCAGTTTGATTGTCATTATAGGTTTCTAAATGCGCATTTCTTTACTGCGACAGCTGACAGCTAAATAGGTCAAGAAACATCTTGGCATAGAAATGTGACTGTCACTCCAATTTTACTAAAGTGAACGTATCTTAATTCATATGTCCAAACAGCGGGATGCTATATATAACCTGTTAATTTTGTGCTCTAGACAATAACACATTTGAAACACAAACACACATGGGAATAAAAACATCTAAGAAAATTCAAAATTGAAATATAATCCTATAGCGATTAGTTTTTAAACCACAACGTGTTTTAACATATAATCTTATAATGGACATTTATTTCTGTAACAAAATGTTTGAATGTATAAACGCATGGAAAATTACAGTCTCTCTCTTAACTAATACATATATATAAATATACTAGGGGCAAACTCGTGCTTCGCGTGCGAAACGTATTTATACCTATTATTTGAATATTTTTGAGTAGAATTAACAAAAAGTAACACTTTATGAAACGGAACATGCAGTTCTGTATATGAAAGTCATTAAATGTAAAAAATATGTGTGAAATATCTACGTACTACAAAAATATATCTCTGTACACAATATTTATTGTATAAACACCCTATCTTTCAGTGTATTTACCATCCTTCACCAACAGCTTTATAAACCTAATTATCGAAGTAGTTGTCCCTAAACGTAGAGTTGAGTCTCGTCGATGTTTGTATAGTTTAATAAAATATAACGCCAGTTATTCAAGGACTGGCAGAAACTTTAATTATAATCAAATTTATAATACTTCGTATACATAAATAAAAAAATGTAACATGCAAATATATAAAAGCCTCCTGTTCTGACCTAGAGCGTATTATAATATATAACACCGGTCTCATCAGAAACATCTCCTGCTGGGTCAGCTGTAGGTTTACGGACTAAGAACGCTAAAATCTAGGGTTCGATTCCCCGCGGTGAACAGAGTGCATATAGCACATTATGTAAAGAAAACAAAAACACGAACTCAACATAAATATATTGTAATATATATATAACGCATGCAAGTTTCGTTCACTGTATAAGAACATATTTACTATATCACTTTAAGGCTAATAAAAAAGTTTCCAGTTGAGAAATTATGCTCTTCAAAAAGAAAATATGCGTTCTACATTCACATTGAACACTGTCCTACTACTAACAACATCAAATGTTAACATTGAACACTATCCTACTACTAACAACGTCAAATGTTAACATTGAACACTGTCCTACTACTAACAACATCAAATGTTAACATTGAACACTGTCCTACTACTAACAACATCAAATGTTATCATTGAACACTGTCCTACTACTAACAACCTCAAATGTTATCATTGAACACTGTCCTACTACTAACAACATCAAATGTTAACATTGAACACTGTCCTACTACTAACAACATCAAATGTTAACATTGAACACTGTCCTACTACTAACAACATCAAATGTTATTTTTGGGTTTGAATACCCTAGGTGACTTTGGAGTTTCTCTGAAAAGAGAACATGTTTAAATTATAAAGTTATGATACCTAGGTCTAGGTAATAACATATTCCAATCTACAGCCCTTGAATAACTGGTCGGCATGGCCAGGTGGTTAGGGCACTCGACTCGCAATCTGAGGGTCGTGGGTTC
>NW_013666537.1:21153-27059 GCF_000517525.1 Limulus polyphemus | reverse complement strand
TGTAGCTTTGCGCGAAATTCAAAACAAACAAACAATCAATAACTGGTTATCTCAGCCACAACATTTTGATAAACCTGATAGTGATACTGTAATGTAAAGAAAAGTATGTTTAGATATGTACCCGTGTGATAATTTAATACTCTTCATAACAATCCTGCTTTTGTTTTTTTTTCACAAACGCTAGATATCTTACTGTTGATAAATGATTGTATTAACAGGTCAGTAATCGTCTGCTCTTAGAAAATGTTCCTTTGCAATATGATAATGTCAGATCCTATTTCATAAGTCATGTAATGACTGTATTTGAAAAGTTTGATTGGAAAATCCTTCCCTATCCTTTCAAAAGTCCTGACCTAGCAACCTACGACTTTTATCCATTTTTTCCTCTCCAGGACAATGTATGAGAACAAAATTTCCAGGCAGGCTTGTGACTTTTGTCTCTTTGTTCCTCTTCAGGACAGTGTAAATGAGTAACACTCCTAAGCAAGCCTATGATTACTGTCTCTTTGTTCTTCGCCAGGACAGTGTATGTGAGTAACACTCCCAAGCAAGCATATAATTTTTGTCTCTTTGTTCCCCTTCAGGATAGTGAGTAAGAGCAATACTCCCAAGCAAGCCTATGATTTCTGTCTCTTTCTTCCTCTTCAGGATAGTGTATGTGAGTAACACTCCCAAGCAAGCCTATGATTTCTGTCTCTTTGTTCCTCTTCAGAACAGTGTATGTGAGTAACACTCCCAAGCAAGCCTATTACCTCTGTCTCTTTGTTCCTCTCCGTGACAGTATATGTGAGTAACACTCCCAAGCAAGCCTATGATTTCTGTCTCTTTGTTCCTCTTCAGGACAGTGTATGTGAGTAGCACTCCCAAACAAGCCTGTGATCTCTGTCTCTTTGTTCCTCTCCAGGACAGTGTATGTGAGTAACATGTCCAAGCAAGCCTATAATTTTTGTCTCTTTGTTCTCCTTCAGGATAGTGAATAAGAGCAACACTCCCAAGTAAGCCTATGATTTCTGTCTCTTTCTTCCTCTTCAGGACAGTGTATGTGAGTACCATGTCCAAGCAAGCCTATAATTTTTGTCTCTTTGTTCTCCTTCAGGATAGTGAATAAGAGCAACACTCCCAAGTAAGCCTATGATTTCTGTATCTTTCTTCCTCTTCAGGACAGTGTATGTGAGTACCATGTCCCAAGCAAGCCTGTGATCTCTGTCTCTTTGTTCCTCTTCAGGATAGTGTATGTGAGTAACACTCCCAAGCAAGCCTATGATCTCTGTCTCTTTGTTCCTCTCCAGGACAGTATATGTGAGTAACACTCCCAAGCAAGCCTATGATTTCTGTCTCTTTGTTCCTCTCCAGGACAGTGTATGTGAGTAGCACTCCCAAACAAGCCTATGATCTCTGTCTCTTTGTTCCTCTCCAGGACCGTGTATGTGAGTAACACTTCCAAGCAAGCCTATAATTTTTGTCTCGTTGATCCCCTTCAGGATAGTGAATAAGAGCAACACTCCCAAGTAAGCCTATGATTTCTGTCTCTTTGTTCCTCTCCAGGAAAGTGTATGTGAGTAACACTTCCAAGCAAGCCTATAATTTTTGTCTCTTTGTTCCCCTTCAGGATAGTGAATAACAGCAACACTCCCAAGTAAGCCTATGATTTCTGTCTCTTTCTTCCTAGTCAGGACAGTGTATGTGAGTAACACTCCCAAGCAAGCCTGTGATCTTTGTCTCTTTGTTCCTCTCCAGGACAGTATATGTGAGTAACACTCCCAAGCAAACCTATGATTTTTATCTCTTTGGTCACCTCGAAGACAAAATGTATTCGTAAAATACGCTCGTACAATCACAACTGTATTTTAGCAAACTAATCTGAGTATGCTAAAAAATGAAGAAAATGTATTATAGACCTTATCCACATGATATGACAGTGTGTTGCGCAGACAAATGTGCAATGACCGATAAGCAGAAAACTAATGTCCGACGTTTCGATAGCTTGCAGTGAACAAGTTGGCATAGAATTAAAAACGTTGTTGTTGTTTATGTTTTATTTATTTATTGTTTGTATTTACATTATTATATTTTTAGTAAACAATGTTGTGTCGCTATGGGCTATATATAAGTGTAAACAGAAACAGATTTATCTTCCATACCAAAGGATTGTACGAAGAAAGAAATTAAGCAAAAGCACTATTAAGAGAAGGACTTTCTTAAGATCATAACAAAATCATTGAACGCCAGCTTAGTTTTAGTTACTGGAAATGAAACTTTATGCATTCAGTGATGTTTGACCAAACCACAAAATATTGAGTCTCTCTGTTGTCTTATCTAAAAGCATTAAAACTTGTTTCATTGAGTACCAATATATGGAAAATAAAAACATTCTAGGCCTAGTTCATACATCACGATTTACAGTTTTCATATAATAAAAATTTATATTTATAAATCATTTCAAAATATACAGTTGATAACTGATTACACTTAAACTTAATGATGGCTTACAAAATCCACAATCCTCTGGAGAAGGTACCTTCTCTAGGCTTGCTATTGTGGTTGTATCAGTGTATGTGTTTTATATATTTGTTAATAATAATAATAATAAATAATAATTTGGTTGTTCTTTGTTAAGTTGGATTATCTGTGCTGTGTCCATATATGCATCAAAAGCTGATTTTTAGCGATATAATCTTCCAGATTTACAGATGAGCCACCGGGGGGTAAGAATAATTAACCTAAATTATTGTAAATGTTAGAAGTTCTGACGTATAAAATTTAAATAACCGCAGCAAGATAAAAGTAATTTTCACATTCTTTGTTTATCATTACTGGTGAAAATTTACATGCCACGTACCACACATATTTCATTGACTTCAAAAGATGGCAGGACGCCGTGTGCGCGTGTCATTTGCCATGCAAGTCTATTTGATATTGGCATAAAATTTTCTCGAAATTAACCTCTACTTGTCTGATTCTGCTCATCAGTGTAACTATTTTCGGTATATTATGTAACTTGTCCATACCCTACAACCCCTGAAATTTTCATAGATTTAGAGTTTGAGAACGAGGTACTAAACCAGTAGCAAGCGAGTAAAGAATTACAAATAGCTGTCGTTATCGTAAGAATGAGGAAAATATAAAATAAGAGGCTTTATAATTCTTTTGAGATATATCCAAGAATCCATAGAAGTTTCCTGGTGATCAGAGGTAGAAACGTTAGAATAGCTTTGTCAGAGACAGACACATAGACTTAAATCGCTTTATAGTATATATATATATATATATATGTAAATATATATGTATATTAGGGAGTGGTCTGGAGTGGTCAGGAGCTGTTGGTTTCTCGATTGGGCAATGTTGTGGAATCAGTCTGCTAAATTCTGGTTCTTGATGAAGTTGTGATATTGCTGGAGTAGTCCAATAAAATTATTCAGTTATCAGTTGCATTTTCTATCTGTCTATCTATCTTCTAAGTTTCTGCCTCTTTCTTCTTGGTCTTCTTTCAATTTTCTGTAAATTTATTCTTTGCCTTACTTTGATACTCTGTCTCCTATTCTTTGCTCTTCTTTCCATTATTTTGTCGTCTCCTGTACATTTTGGACCTCATTTCGAGCATGTGTCGTCATCTTGAAGTTTAGTTTCAATTCTATCTTATTTTTATCGAAATAACCGAACTCCTGACATCAGTGTTGTAGCAGTGTATATAGTTGGGGGCGTTCTTTTTCATTATTAGGTTATGATAATGCAAAGTCCAGTCCACTTAACGATAAGGAAAGCAATCTGTTTCTTCAGTTGTAACATACAAATTTTATAGACGAGGTTCACTGATAGGTCGAACTAACTAACAAAATAAAATTTCAGTCACTTACTTGTTAAATTTGCTTTTGCATCTATGACACAGTCCAAAACTGATTGGCTAACACACTCAGTAATCGTTCAATTCAATAACACGATGACATATTTTTTACAAACTAAGGAACTCACTAATTAACTCTCTGACTAACTTACTCACACACTCTTGTAATTTCACACAATATTTACCCCCAAAAAATTCAGACAGAAGGTTTCTAGGTGTCAAGTGTCATCAATATGTCAAACCTAAACTTTCTCTATCAAAGTATTTAGAATTAAACTATCAAAAACATATCCTACAACGATATAATGAACCCCTTAATTACAAGGGGTATCCAGCAGGACACTAGGCTTGAAAAATGCATCTTTCAGAATGAGTAATTGTAGTCTAATTTTACAGATTACAACTACAATTATGGTCATTCTCCCCATACAACCACAACATTAATTTATCATATCTTTACAACATCCGAACAATAGAAGGAAGAATTGCAACTGACATTATTGAGCATTTCTGTAACTTAATTTTCTAACACACGCACATATATAATGTGCCTTTTTCACTATTTAGGGCAGGATTAATCTTTTTTTTTAAATTAAATATTCTGATTTTAAAAATCAGTGGTATAACCAAGTCATAGACATATATATTCCCATTCGTTTTCTTTTCCAACCAAAGATTATTTTAGTTTTTCTCGCTCATAGTTATAACAATTGTTTAATGTTCAATTACGATCAGATTTGTTTGTTTAGGACGTCCATTGGACAAAAAAACGAAGTAACCTTTTTAAACAATTATGTTTTCAGATGAATCTCCTTTAATATATTCTCCACGTAGGTTATTTTATGTAATTTAAATTACATGTTATGAGGACCGGGTCCTGTATTTAGAAACATGGTACTTTAGGTTTTTAATACTGAATATTTAATTGGGGAAAAATGTCTTTATGTGTATCACTTGAAACAAAAATAATATGAATAAGGTCTATAAATAACATATCGTCAACGCTTTTGGTTCACCTTTACTGATGGTAGTCAGATCTGACTGGAAAATAAAATCACATGTCTTTCTGGACACACCCCGAAAACCTTTGTTTGGTTGTCAAGGAGACATATTGATGCAATATCTCCAAATTTCGACCAATCTGTACCCTCGGCTACAACTATATAATAACCCGCATGTTTTACCCCCTGCACATTTCAATTTTGGATAAGCCCAAATTAAAGTGCGCTTATTCAGCTCAGAAAGCTAGCAAAGCCAAACCCAAGAATACAGTCCAAAAAGAAGAACCCGAAATTCACAATAAAACTCACTGCCTTTACCATCATAATTAATAATTTGCAGGGTCATACAGTTGACCAAGTAGGAATATGTCTTTGACAATCAGTTTTTTCACATGTTTCAATCTATAAGAATTTATCAAGAGGAACATTGGAACATAACTTATAAATACACAGAAAGCAAAATGCTAATCAAGCAATACAGGAGATGACCAAACATGTAAAACAAAATGTCGTTTTCGTAAAATAATAGAAATAGGACAGTCATTCTCCATACATATATGGTTACTAGGTTATATATAAAGAAATAAATTAACAATGTAACTTGTGTAGGTTTTTTTACTTTAGTTTAATTAGAGCTAAACTTTACCGTACTTGATACAATCAAAAATAAACTGATAATATCATTCTACGACCTAACTTTAGAACTTTTTAACAAATTTGATAAGTTTTACATATATATTGCTCTAAAAAATATCTATTAAATTATACTTACATCCGCTTTTCGTTTAGGTCCATTGAAATAAAGTGCGCGTGTATGCGCATTTAGATAGTAAGATAAGCGCACATTTTCAGGGCAGACAAAACTTAAAATTATTAAGATAGATTAATAATAATATATTAATTTACGATGATTTGAAAATCTACACAAGAACGTAACTAATATACAACCTTACGATAATTTAGTATTGTAAACTATGATCATCAAACTTTACTATAGTTTAGAATTCAAGAACGTGACTAATATATCAACTTACGATAATTTGGTATTCTAAACTATGATCATC
>NW_013666537.1:12532-20153 GCF_000517525.1 Limulus polyphemus | reverse complement strand
ATTGTAAACTATGATCATCGAACTTTACTATAGTTTCGAATTCAAGAACGTGACCAATATATCAACTTACGATAATTTGGTATTGTAAACTATGATCATCAAACTTTACTATAGTTTCGAATTCAAGAACGTGACTAATATATCAACTTACGATAATTTGGTATTCTGAACAGAAAATAGGTATGTCCTAGAATCACCCAAGCTGCCGTTAAAAATCGAATACCGTGTAACGCAGAAAGACCATCAGAGGTATTTCCAATGTGAAGAAATTTTTTTGTGTTTGTGTAGAGAGAAAACATTAACAGGAAACGTAGTCCAGTTCCTAAGTTAGAAAAAAAAATACAAATCAACATTTTTGTTATTATATCCATTATAAAAACTTATAAAGCATTATATCTTCAAATGAAAAGAAACATAAGAAACTTTTTTCTGCTATAGACAACCTCAGCGTAATATAAAAGTAACTACAGGTCTATTTGCTGTCAAGAGATTACTTAAGTCATACAGAAATGAACGAAATCTCACTCTTTAATAAACAAAAATATTTGAAACTGGTAAAAGAGTAAATATTGTAACCTCATTTCAAAAACTCGGAAACAAATCATGATAATTTTTCATTTATCTTTTTTTGTTGTTGTTCAGATCTTTGCTTGAATCATGTGATTTTACCTACAAAATACCGTCAGATCACTTTATTGCAGTCCGATTATTTAGGTTTAAACAGCGTAATGCAATGCTGTCTTACTATAGTTGTCTTTTACGAGGAGATCATCATATTGCATCAATACATGGTTGTAAAATTTCATATTTTTGTCAACAAAAATGCGCTCCGATGACTCAGCGGTAAGCTTGAGGACTTATAACGCGGATATTCCGGATTCGAACTCTGTGGTAGCCATAATCTACTAAATGTTGGAAACTAAATACAATTTCTGATACACCAGTTTTGCTGTATCGCACGTATTTCATGTATTAAGATAAGCTAAATGATTTAGTATTTTGTTATCATACTGCTTTCTGGTAGCAGCATGAACATGTATTTCATGTATTAAGATAAGCTAAATGGCTTTGTAGTTTGTTGTGTTTAAAATTAAACACAAAGCTACACAATGGGCTATCAGTGCTCTGCCCACCACGGGTATCGAAACCCTGTTTCTAGCGTTGTAAGTCAGCAGACATACCACTGACTTTGTAGTTTGTGTCCGTCTTACCTAACCTTCTCCCTCTTGAACTTACAGTACTTATAGATAACATTCTACAGATAATTTCGCTTTTGTGAATTTTTTTAAAACGTGATTCAGAAATACTTGTTATTTTGATTACGTCATTTGATCGTATTAGCAAAATGGCGAATTTGCGAACTTAACTTTAAAGAAAGTTGTTTATCCAAACTTAAAAAAAAAATATATTATTATTAGTAAATAACGTCATCAGTTAAATGAATAACACTTTAAATTGACTAATAAATTTCACAGGATCGAAAAATATCAATACGTTCTCAATATGCTGAGATTCGCGCACTCATCACTTTATACAGAGGGGAATAAATACCACTATTATCACATCATCATTGGTAATTGAGATACATTATAGTTTACTGTAGTTATTTTAAGATCTGAACAGCCTCCGGAGATCTTCTGATTAAGGAAAAGGTTTGAATGATTTACAGAGTTTCAAATCTTTACTAAATACTATTTTCTAGATTGTAGATGAATGTCTCAAACGAAGAAATAATGGATCGGTTCAATCAAGTATTTGTTTTCGTGTTAGGAGTCTTAGAAATGTTGAATTCTCCAATAAAAGGTGTAAAGGATAAAAAGTTTATTGCTATCCTAAGAAGAATTTATTATCACACTATACCAAGAAGTTAATTGTTATCATTGGAAAAGTTTATTATCATACTATATCAAGAAGAAGTTAGCTGCTATCCAGAATAATATTTATTATAGTAGTATGTCAAGAAGAAGTTATTATCATACTATATCAAGAAGAAGTTAGCTGCTATCCAGAATAATGTTTATTATAGTAGTATGTCAAGAAGAAGTTATTATCATACTATGTCAAGAAGAAGTTAGCTGCTATCCAGAATTATATTTATTGTAGTAGTATGTCAAGAAGAAATTAGTTGTTATCGTGGACGGAGTTAGTTATCATTTTATTCCAAGAAGAAGTTTATTGCTATCACAGGCAGAATTTATTCGCAGTTACAAAATTGGTGCGTGTTTAATTCTGTTTTAAGAATAAGTAATAATTCATTTAATTTTCAGAATCTCCTTCTTAAACATGGATGGCCATATGTTACATGTCTTTGCTGTGAGGAGAAACACGTAGGCTCCGCCACCAGGTGGCTATCCACCCGCATAGGAAACCTGAAACTTCTGAAGTATTGCAATTACTTTAGGACAAAAATAAAGGTCGTTAATGCGACTGACAAGTTTATGATAATTAATGGAGTTGAGGACGAGCAGCAGTTGAGGATTCGAGAGAATTTTGTGTTGATTGAAGTCGACTTTAAATTTGAATAGATTTACTATAAAATAAAACACTTTTGTTTTTATACATTTTTGTATCTCACCTGAAACTGAGCCTTGAATTTGAATTTTACTTCCAATAGGGATAGTAGACCGAGTAACACCATCTAGACACGTTCCCATCAAAACTAGAACTCCGATTATCCCTACTATTGCCCTAAAAAAAGATATACAAGAATACAGAAACTTCTGCGACTTATAACTAATAATTATAACAAATAAACTAAATGTAAATGTAAATCATTTTGACTTAAAGTATCTTTTACCTGTAAATGATTTATTGTTATTGTTGTTTTTGGATATTCGTCTAAAGCTACATAAGGTCTATTTGTACTAGCCATCCCTAATTTTGAACTGGTAGACTTGAGAGAAGACAATTGGTCAACAGCACTTATAAAACAACCCGTATCGTGCGATTTTACGACAACTAGACGCGAAACACGGGCCCTCAGAGTCACATTCCAGCCACTAGCTCTTCAGGTCTATCTAATGAATGTTATTAGTTCATATTAGTTTAAACATCTTGGATACACTTTGGCCATAATATTTAAATTCACGCCCCTATCTCAGTGGCACAGTGTAAGCTTAGAGGCTTATAACGCTCAAATTTTGGGTTCGATGATTGCTGTGGATATACATAGAGAGCTAGTTATGTAGTTTTGTGCCTAACAATATCGTGCCAATATTTCAACAGCTCTCAGCCAAAAAAAAGTCCAATTATCTCCCTCCAAAGGAAAATAAATAAATAAATTGTAAACTACTCTGTTGAAACGTGTACAAGTTCTCAGTAAGTTTCATCAATACAAATATAACAAATAGAAACTCGGTAAAACAAGTAAGCTCGTTTCTTCTTATTGTTGTTCTTACTGAGTCTCTCCATTGATAGCATGGATAAAATGGATTTGGTTTTTGTAATTCGTGAAATTAGCAAATACACATCTTTATTTACCACAATTATTCATAATTTTACTCGAAATTATAAGAACTTTGCAGATTGAAAAAATCATATTCAAATGATGCACTTGAACATTGACTTAAATGTGAGAGAAACAAAGTCTCATGCTTGTCGTGAAGACCTCTCCCCTTCTGTGGCACAGCGGTATGTCTGCAGACATATTACGCTAGAAACCGGGTTTCGATACCCGTGGTGGGCAGAGCACAAATAGCCCATTCTGTAGCTTTGTGCTTAACTACAAACAAATAAACTCCTGTCTTTAAGAAGATATAACCAAATATTATTATATTATTTATCTTCAAATATTTATTGTTACAATAGTTATCGAAATTAATTAATTCAAACTAGTTATATAGTAAAATGGATGCTTTGTTAATATATATATTATGTATATGTACATATATATTTCTTTCTTCATCATCCGAACTATTCCCAGTATTATCTCTCTTCATTTATTCTTCACAATTATAATGATTGAGTAAAAATAGAAAAATAAATAAATAAAGAAAAACAGTTTATTGGTAAAAATTTTAGTACCCAAAAAAAGGAACTTCGAGAAATTAATAACTATACAGCACGTGAGGAGACTGGGGCTGGTTAGCCACAGGGGAAGGTTGGCACAATGCAGTTAACTTGGTAGCCTTAGTATCAATCACTAATACATCCACATTTGCTATTATAGTTTCATCGTGACCAGAAACCTTTCTTGTGTGCAGGAATAGAAACTGATATTTTCACACACACACATTATATGATATTAAATACTTTGTTAAGAGAAATGAAGTTACATAGTATTTGAAAGTGCACTATTTCGGTTATATAATGGTACTTAATTTTGTTTGATAACTAAGATTGGGACGGCACACACGTCAGTCACCCAATGTCAGTCTTGACACATTTCGCTTGGTGCAGATTGACACACGTGTCAACCAGCCTCACAATGAGGAATTTACGTGTATATTTTTTTATGCTTTTAAAACAAAGATAATTATAACCCAAAGATATGTATATACATTTTGATTAATGTCTGAATATTGAAAAATTCACGAAAATTCTTGCATTGCTCTCTTTCCACTATTTTCTTGTGATATTGTTTCTAAACTTTGGATTTAAAACTGTGTTTGTAGGAATTATGGTGAAAAACAGTTAAAGTGTTTTTATATCATTTACTTAAATGTGGGGCCCGGCATGGCCAGGAGTGTAGGGCACTCGATTCGCAATCTGGGGGTCGCGGGTTCGAATCCCCATCACACTAAACATGCTCGCCCTTTCAGCCGTGGAGGCATTATAATGTGACGGTCAATCCCACTATTCGTTGGTAAAAGAGTAGCCCAAGAGTTGGCGGTGGGTGGTGATGACTAGCTGCCTTCCCTCTAGTCTTATACTGCTAAATTAGGGACGGCTAGCGCAGATAGCCCTCGTGTAGCTTTGCGCTAAATTCAAAACAAACAAACTTAAATATGCAATAAATATATAGATACAGATAAAATATTTTTAATTTCATTTCGTCCGTGTCAACTTACCCCAAAGTGTATGTCAATTTTCCCCATATTCGGCACACACACTCTTCTGTTATATTAATTTCTGAGAAAATCAGCCAAGGGGTAAATGAATATTTTTGCTATATAATGGAGGAACGTGTTATCTTGCGTCGGTACAGAAATTTCTTATCTTGCAGTTCACGAGTGATTTGCATTTAAAAATTAGCAGAAGTGAATCAACCAGCTTTGGTCTCCTCTGACCTGTACTTACGTGCAGATGGTAAAAATATATTTATGTTTGTTTATTATGGATTTCGCGCAAAGCTACACGAGGGTTATCTGCGCTAGCCGTCCCTAATTTAGCAGTGTAAGACTAGAGAGAAGGCAGCTAGTCATCACCACCCACCGCCACCTCTTGGGCTACTCTTTTACCAACGAATAGTGGGATTGACCGTCCCATTATAAAGCCCCCCACGGTATGTTTGGTGTGACGGAGAGTTAACCCGCGACCCGCAGATCGCGAGTCGAGCGCCCTAACCACCTGGCCATGCAGTTATGTAATCAGAGCAATCAATTCGAAGATATTAGTAAATGTTCAAGATAGGTTGTAGGTTAAATCCATCAATGTTGTTTACACGTCGTGTGCTTGAAGCTCAATACAAGGATTCTAATATCGTTCAGGGCTGGCCAAAAGTATTACACTAGTGAAGCTAACAAAATTGTACCGGCAATAGAACTTCGAACAGGTGACCGAAATGCTTACCGCCACAATTAATGTATTTCTGTATCTCCTCTGTGAGTCGACTCGACGTCGGAACCGATATTATCAGATTATCGAACAATGTAAAACACGTGTTGTTTTGTTACTTTGTTACCATTTCTTATCCTTAATATCTTCTTTGTAATGTCATAATATTTTATAAATTGTACTTTTGTACTAGTTCCTAGGAACATTTTTGGTGTTGATAAAAATAATGTGGTTTAAACTTTGGAGCTTTTAACGAAATAATTTTCAGCATTGGAGGTGTTTTATACTAATATTTTGTTCTTTCGAACTTCCCATTCATCAAAAATCCCTTCTCCGTATTGCTTTTAATCGTAAAAGTAAAAGGGAATTCAAAGTGAATAACAGAATTCTATAACCATTACCATAGACAGACATATAAATCAACCAAAGTAACTTCACATTAATTTCTCTACTAATGTAAGACTTACAATGCGATAATTTGTTCTGTCAATATTGGATTTGGAGTCCTGACGTTGCAATGACGTATGGACGATATCATCCCTGTTGACTTCAAAGCTAAAATGTAATAAACAAATCATGTAACCTTTGTTTTAGAAGATAAACAAATCAGGGCAGGCGCTAATAAATTAGATTTAAGCTAAGAACTTATGACAATGCGATACTAGTTACCGAATGAGGACAATGAGTTACAAGTTATCGTATGATGACAATTAGATGCTAGTTATCGTATGAAGACAATGAGTTACAATTTATCGTATGATGACAATGAGATACTAGTTATCGTATGACGACAATTAGCAACTAACTGTCATAATACGATAACTAGCAACTAACTGTCATCATACGATAACTTGTAACTCATTCTCGTCATACGATAACTAGTATCTCTTTGTCATCATACGATAACTTTTAACTCATTGTCGTCATACGATAACTAGTATCTCATTGTCCTCATACGATAAGTAGCATCTCATTGTCATCATACGATAACTTGTAACTCATTGTCCTCATACGATAAGTAGCATCTCATTGTCATCATACGATAACTTGTAACTCATTGTCTTCATACGATAACTAGTATATCTTTGTCATCATACGATAACTTGTAACTCATTGTCGTCATACGATAACTAGTATCTCATTGTCCTCATACGATAAGTAGCATCTCATTGTCATCATACGATAACTTGTAACTTTTACCATATGATGACAGTTAGTTGCTAGTTATCGTATTATGACAGTTAGTTGCTAGTTATCGTATGATGACAGTTAGTTGCTAGTTATCGTATTATGACAGTTAGTTGCTAGTTATCATATGATGACAGTTAGTTGCTAGTTATCGTATTATGACAGTTAGTTGCTAGTTATCGTATGATGACAGTTAGTTGCTAGTTATCATATGATGACAGTTAGTTGCTAGTTATCGTATTATGACAGTTAGTTGCTAGTTATCGTATTATGACAGTTAGTTGCTAGTTATCGTATGATGACAGTTAGTTGCTAGTTACCATATCTAATGATCTTGTCTACATCTTCATTGGAACAAGTCGACGGAACACACAATCCGTGACGCAATGCTGATTGGGGTGAAATACTTGCCTGTTGAACGAGATTCTCCACAACCTACAGTTTAAAGAAATAAATAAACGACATTACCGATTAACATATTGTTTAATTGTTCTTTCAATGTAAATAAAAACTAGCCAATAAAAGGCAGTCTTTGCGAGTAGGTTTAAGTGACGTGTTTCAATCCGCAAGTAACAGCTAGGTTAGAAGAATATCTATAACAGTTACGGCGCTCGACTCGCAATCTGAGGGTCGTGGGTTCGAATCCCCGTCCCACTAAACATGCTCGCCCTTTCAGCCGTGGGGGCGTTATACTGTGTACGGTCAATCCCACTATTCG
>NW_013666537.1:0-11825 GCF_000517525.1 Limulus polyphemus | reverse complement strand
CCGTAGTTCGAGGATGTAGAACATTTTAAGCAACTTATCGTGTAGAGTGTGTGAGAAGATAACTCAACGTAACTTAACAAGTTCACTATTCTTTGTTAGTTCAGAGTTCTGCCGCATTTTCCATCACTAGGATTTTGTTTGTTTGAAGTTAAGCACAAAGCTACACAATGGCCTATCTGCACTCTGCTCACCACGGGTATCAAAAACCGATTTCTAGCGCTGTAATTCCGCAGATATACCGCTGTGTCACTGGGAGCCCCACCACTAGGAAGAATTTTATAAACTTAAGAGTAGGATTTTGTTTGTTTGAAGTTAAGCACAAAGCTACACAATGGCCTATCTGCACTCTGCTCACCACGGGTATCAAAAACCGATTTCTAGCGCTGTAATTCCGCAGATATACCGCTGTGTCACTGGGAGCCCCATCACTAGGAAGAATTTTATAAACTTAAGAGTAATATTATGCGAGCTTATCTTACTTAACCATTTATCAGTTTACTAATTCTTTTATTTATGTGTACGTCTTTACTATTTTCAAATAGTAATGCTATATTTCCAGAATAATTCACGAACATCTCAATAATCCAACCCGAGTTCAATTCTATTAACTCTGTACATTCAAACAACAATAGATAAGTAGGCGGATTTTTTGTTTTTCTGTTGATCACTGAACATATAATATTTAACTTCATTTACCGAACACTTTAGCTCCCCACAACAACATCTCTACATTTGGATTAGTCTCAGTCTTATTTTATAGCATATGAATCCCTTCAACTGTTTAAACTTAGTTTCTAAACTATTAGTGCATCAAATTACTTGTAGATTCGTGTCTTCGTTGGTTATCGGGTTACTAATAACATATGAATAGCATAAAAAATTTAAACAAAAATTATATTAATATTGGTATTAATCCCGTTGTTTATTGTTGGAGTCCCCTGGGTATTTTACAATTAAGGTGACTGATTTCACCTAATTCCTTTCAACGAGTGTTGTAACAGGAAAAAACATAAAGTTACATGTACAATGTAGTATGTTAACCCAGCTAGGTACCTCGGTGGGACAACGGTAAGTTTATGTACTTACAATGCTAAAATCCGGCGTTCGATTTCCCGTGGTGAACAAGCAGATAACCCAATGTGGCTTTGCTCTAAAACAAACAAAACAATATTAACTACGCTGATGGTGAATGATATAAACACCAGTCGGTAATTTGAAGGTTAATTATTCTTCAACCAAGTGCGAACGCTTCACTATCTAATTATTAATGAATTTCTAAAGCATTTTACACATAATATATTGACAAACGGGTAGGAAGGCCTGCATAGAAAAATCAACTTCACTGCAATAGAGATTCTGCTCGTCCTGTGCAGTGGACACAATAACAGTTTTAAATGGTTTTCAGGTTTAGCAACGTTATATATATATATATATATATATTTACAAAACCAGAGATTTTGTTGAATCATAAATATATATATAAAATAAACATGAATTATTTATTTATAAATTCTGCTTTACCCAGTATACATCCTCTAGTACTCTCTTAATGTTGACCTGGGAACAGTATTTATAAATAATATTACTCTTTAGAGATTTCTGCCACACGACCAGTTTATTAGAATGTTTCTGTTTATCTTCCAGTGTAATTGAAACATGGTGTTCACACCTCTGCTCTGAAACCATCAATGTTACCATAGTCAGTGACCCTCTTGTGTCATCCTGGACTTCTTTAATACATAAATCACTCTTATTAGAATCTCCGAACTATTACTTTGATCGGCACTTGTTTCATTACCTGGAAGACACATTCAAAGTTGTCACTCCAAATGTATCTAGCATCCTGTAAGGTCATCAGAGAGTGGTGATTCCACAACCTAGAAGTTTGACTAGAAATATCATTAGTATGATGAGAAACTTAAAAAACTCTTCCTTGTCAATCGGGTTCTGGGTGGTACTACTTGAACGTTCATTCACTTTATACAGATGCCATCTTGTCCATCTTGCTGGAAATTTTGAAGTTATAATCCCATCAGATTTTAAACACAGCGCAATATTTATTTCTCTTTGAGTTAATTACCAGTTACCTTTATTGTTAAGTAAAAGCTTAACAACTACAATCTAACCTATCCTCGGATTCACACAGCTGTACTGTGTCTGTGATTAAATACATAACTGTAATTTGTGAACATGTGCGTTTATAACAATTTTTTAAAATCTCACTTTGAAAAGCACAGTTACCTGTCTATGTCTTAAACTTGCTTGTTATTAACAAAAACACGCTGTGCTTTTTTTTGACGTAGGCTTTTTTGTGAACGGTCTGTTGAATTATTAGGTTTATTAATTTTGCTACTTCTTCGAATAATTATATTGTTTTTTTTACATAATCAAAGAATATACATATTAACAGGAAACACAGATTTGTTCAAGAAACATGGGAGTGTTCCAGACACAGCCTGAAGTGATATGTTTTCCTTTTTTGTTTTGTTTTTTACCAGTAAGACCATCATCAAGTACAGACTGAAGTCACGTGAAATCTCTATCTGATGGCGAGACTATGATCGAGATAAATGAAATGTTTGTGAGATCTGCAGTTGTCTTTGTGTTCCTCAATTATGTTATACCTCATAAGAAAAGTAGAGGCATTAAGAGAAAAATTAACGATTTGTTTTAGATCGTGTATATTATTGTTGTTATATAACGAAAGAAGATGCTTTGACAAGTAAATATTAAGAAACACTAATTACCAATATAGAACGGGTATGAAATGTTTTTTACTGTGCTTATGTATACCGTATCAGAAACATCGTTTAACATGCAGTGTTCAATGTCTTTTGTATATTACTCCCTTTTAGTGTCGATGTATATAACAAAAATTATGCTAATGGGTATGATAGTGCAATAATACATTCTGAAAATGGCAATCATTTGATAGTGTTAATACGTGCAAACATTAAAGTTAAAATATTAGAAGAAAATAGCCATTCTATATTATTAACATTACCGACTGTTGGTTGTCTGACTTTCTTGAACTGGTCCTCGTATTTGATTGATTATTTGGCATCAAAGGAAGCTGATATTCTGCTAAACAGTACTTCCCTTCAAAAATGGGCTTCTTTTCTTTGCTGCTGGATTTTCGTGGGACTGAAATCTTGAGACACTGGTCGTAAGCTCCCAACATAGACAGTGTTCCTTCAAGGACCCCACTTGGTGGTTTTCCGATTGAATCGACCACTGAATAAAGCATGAGCATATGCATTAATTAATATTGCATTAACCGGTTGCATATTCTGAACTTTATTTAGAATGTTTTTCTTTCGAAACCTTATAAGTGGCTTTTAAAATCAGAAAGACTTGTTTTAGGTGCAACACATGTATGTGGTTAAACAACATTATATTATACTGATTTGTTACCATTCTTCCTAACGTGAATTCTCAACAATAAGCCTCAAATATTGACAAAAATTATAGCATCAGAAGTGTTAATTTAATGGTTTTAATAGACCTATTCTACAACATAAACCTAGAGAACAATGTATTTTTAACAGATACTGTGTCTTTATGCATTAAAATTTGCACGGCATCAAAATGAAAGACATGATTTTGATAAGTTTTTTATGTGAAGAAAAAACTAGCACTTGTAAAAAACATTTTTATTGTATTGCATTATATCCGCATTTAGACATGATATTTGGTATTTTTAACCTGGGTGCTACTGTGGGCAAACCAAGGACTAAAAGGCCAGATCAGAAACCTTAAAGTTTCGGACATGACCGTCCATAATCTTGAGCTTCTTACCTTTCAACAGAACTCGCTGCCTCCACGATTACGCTTTACCCAATAGCAGTATTGACTGTCAGTCTTATAATACGACACAACTGATTGTGCAGCATATTCAGAGGCATAGCGTGAATTCGAGCATTGAATATTCCAGCTACCTTGTTTAGAAGCAAAAAATTTTTATCATGCATTTTTCTATTTAAACAGCACACTATTTCTATACTAACGATCCCGTCTGCCTATGGCCCACATTTGCAGGACTGATATAATGTAAATTTGATGCTTGAAGTACCATTTTGCGCTTTGTTATAATACAAATTTAATTGCTTTAACCAAGTTACGAAATGCCTACTTATTTACGTGCTGTCATAAAGGTGAAGGTATCGTCATTTTAAACAGATCTGATAAATCTCCAAAATGGAAGACATTTTAAATGACAGAACAAAGTTTAAGCTCCTTGATAATGATTGGCTTAAGCTTCCTTTCAAACGTGAAAAAATTAGTTTATGAATTTAACTCAAAGCTACACGAGGGCCATCTGCATTAGCCGTCCCTTATTTAGCAGTGAAAGACCAGAAGGAAGGCAGCTAGTGTTCACCACCCACCTCCAACTCTTGGGCTACTCTTTTACCAACAAATAGTGGGATTGACCATTACATTATAACGCCCCCACGGCTGAAAGGGTGAGCATGTTTGGTGGGACGGAGATCAAGCGTGAGGAAAAGCTTTACATAAAATGCTTACCTCTGAGAAAGTATTTACTGTTAAACACTTTTTTTCTTCCTTTGCTCAAGATATATCTGAACTTCCTAATGCAAACCAATTCATTATGGTCAGCTTTGATATTCAATCCTTATTCACTAACGCTCCACGTGAGGACACAATTTGAATAATTATTAAACAGTTATTCCCAACCAAATATGTCCAGTTTCTTAAATTAGCCCTTAAGTACAATCACTCCGTTTTTAATAATCAGCTTTATGACCAAATAGACGGGGTGACAATTTGGATAACCTATATGTCAGACCCTTGCAAATATTTTTCTTTGTTTTCACAAAGTCAATGGCTGGATAATTCCCCCTTTATTATAAACTAATATCATATTGAAGATACGTTGATGATACTTTTCTACTCTTCCATCTCTAAACTTTACATGTAAGATGGAAGAAAACAATAACTTAGCTTTTTTTAGACGTCAAAGTAAACAAAATAAACAATCTCTTTACCACATCTGTTTACCGTAAGAAAACACTTACTGGCTTATACACTCGTTTTTTACAGCTTCATGACAGATTTCTTTCTACAAAACCTTGTTCTAAATCTTGTGAACAAAATTCACAAAGTAATAGCTATCCACATAATTTCTTATATTCTATTACATGGATATTTTGTTTTATAATGTTTTATCTTAATAATACTTCCAAACTTATGCTTGCCGCACGTTTTATCATACGTTCCATTATATTGGTACTGTTTAAATGCGTGTTCTTTCTAAACTTTGGTTGTATTAAAAAGTTCTCACTTAATAGTTAGCGGCATTTGGATCTTTTTATGGGATAAATTTACCAGGTTGTAAAGAATATCTATCCAGACTTGAAAATTGATATTGCCCACAATGTATGAGTTAAACTGTAGTTGTTCGCTGTCTAACAGATCTGGTCTTGAGCTATTTTGAATGTCTGGTTTTGTTTATCATACGTGCGTGAATAACAAGTGTGAATAGAAGTTTTCTCATGAGAATGCTCCCTCATTCAATTACATGTAACATTTTATGAACGCCAACAAGCGGTTACAACAGATGTTGGTAATTTGTTTGCTATAAATGTAAGACACATAACTCAGAACACGTCCTTAGCAAGAAAATCCTTGTGTATAATAAGTTGGTCAAGGACATGCATTTGAAAACTAATTTACAGCTATTATAGCTCGGAAATATTCTTTGAAAAACTTCATCCCTACAAATAACGAAAACTGCATTGACAGAAAGAATATTTTACGTAAGTTGTTTCGAAAAAATCCTATTTTATCTTTTACTTAACCCTTGAAAAACATAACCAGTAGTGATTATAAATATTTTCATACGCTTATCGAATTAAACTCATAGGTATTCAATTTCATTACATTCTCACTAAAACACGTTACAGTATTTTATTTTACTATAATGGACGTAGCGTGTATGTCAGTATCTATATATGTAACCAAAACGACTGCTTCATCTATTGAATGGCAGCACAAACAAATATCCATAAAATTTTTCACACTTTAGGTATTCAGGACTCAGGCAATTAGAAAAATAACTACAGTATGCGCAACAGCCATTTCTTTGTAATAGAACACAATTTTAAATAAAAGTACTCCCTCACAACAAGAACACGACTTTCACTAGGACTGTTCGTGAGGGTTTGATTATATCTTTACTGATGTAATTTTTAAGTGTAGTAAGTACTGAGAAACTGGAATTCTTAAAAAAATGTTGTTGTTTTTTCAATAAACCTACCATTTTTAATTTATAGAATATTACAGTTTATTTCAGTAAAATTTATGAAAATGTTGAGCTTTGTACACTGAATCATTTTGATGCAATGAATTGCGTATGACTAAAAAGTACAATCCAAACACTTTTCCCGTGCAGTACTTCCCAGAAAAACGTCCCTTTTTAGAAAATGTTCACTTTTTCTAAATTATTTTCAAAGAGGTATGAATACTACGATTACTAATTACTAGTATCAATTACTGACACTAAGTTAGCACACAAACGTTCTTGTCCACTACCCATTCTCCTTACCCTGGATACCTTCAGAAGGTTCACTTCAAAGTCATATTTTCTCGAACTTTCTTGTTCTAGATTTCATATCGAAATTAAACAAACTATTTTACAACTTGCATATTCAATCTGCAAATTCCTAATGGAGATTCAGGTGTTTCTTCTCGATATAACTTTCCTCCCCTTTTTCTGTTTATCTTTAGATATTCTTAATTTACCTCTAACTGTTTATCCACAAAAGACATTTCGTTGTTCAGTCTAGCTTTGTCTATCCCTAAGATCCGTTATGATAGTTCTCCATAAGGTAACTACGATCAATTATTATTCTAATTAGCTTTGTCTATCCCTAAAAATAATAAAATAATTCCTCTTAATTGAACAAAACAACCCTACTCTAAACCAACACCCTGGGGTGCCTAGATATCTCTTCTAAGTCGTGCAACAATATCCAGTTATGTGACCTCTTTGTTCCATACTGTATATATATATATATATATCTGTGTCAATGTAAACTACTTGTACCTGCTGATGACAAAACCTTGTCGAAGTGTTGTACATTTGCTGTTATGTTAAACTTATATTAACGTTTTTCTTCATTACCCATTCAAGCCGTCTCCTAGCATTATCCCTAAAATACGTTGAGGTGATTGTTCTTAAAATAACCGCAACCTTTCACTGTTCGATCAAATTCGAATAATCCAAGTGTACGTTAAAACGCTTGCTCACTGCATAATTGCCACTACTCATTGTTCAATCTAACTTTGAATACAATTATGTATTACGTTAATGTGCTTCCTCATAATATATCTTTTATCATTCATTGTTCATTGTAAGGTTAGGTATTTTTACAGTACATTCAAGGGCGTCTAAACTATAAACAACTCATCACTTAGTATTGAATGTAACGTTACATACTTTCATCTTTCACTGTGTAATGTATCAGTAATTGTTTTAACTAATTTTGCCTTTCTCTTGCTTGCAAGGGCTATTAACTCAACTGTAAGGGCAACTTTAAACTAGGATTAAACAGCGGAATAATGAAGAAAAATTAAGATGTAGAGAGGGGTCTAATGTGGGTGCAAAGTACAAAGGTTATTTTAATGGTAGTCTAAATTGTTATTATTGTAATGCTAGGAGTATAACAAACAGGGTATTTTGGTATAATGGGAATAGCTAAAATCTAACTAAATGTAGACAATTTTGATAGCAGGAATTTGTTTCGACTACAAGGTCATAGGGATAGAGTATTAATAAAGGGGGAGAAGTGTCTTTATATGCAAAATGTGAGTTACAGCCTGTTCAAGTTGAGGGTTTCAAAGCTGATAGCAATGATGTTGAATCTGTTTGAGTTTCTGTTATGGTTATATAGTTGAAATTGGTTACAGACCACCAGATGAAACTGGTGAAATTAATGAGAAACTCTACAGTGAGTTAAATAATTCAACTGTTAAAGAGATTATAATTGTGTGAGATTTTAATGTTAGCATATAGATTGGGAAATGTTAAAGTCCAATCATGAGGGAGACTGGTTTTTAAAAACTGTTCAGCATGGTTTTCTTCAACAATTATTTAAGGAACCTACTAGAAACAATGTCATTTTAGATTTATTGTGAACTTCTAACAATGAAATGGTTGATGGGATAGAGATTGGAGAACATCTGCGTGGAAGTGATCATTATTCCATTAGATTTTATGTTTTGCTGCATATGGAGATAAAGAAAAGTGAGACTTTGGTTCCAAATTTCAAAAAAGCGAATTTTTTCAGAGATGAGACAAGAATTTATTTTTCTTTTTTGAATTGGGTAACTGAATTAGTTGAAGATATTGATCTAATTTGAAAAACTTTAAAAATAAATTCTGAAGTATTCAAGATAAGCATGTTCTTTATAGACAAAAAAAGGTGGCTACAAGTAAAAAAAAAAAACAATTTGGCTCACAAAAGGTATAAAGGACGAAATTAAAGAAAAGCATTATAAATATATGAAGTTTGTTTGTTTGTTTTTAATTATGCACAAAGCTACACAAGGGCTATCTGTGCTCTGCCCACCACGGGTATCGAAACCCGGTTTCTAGCGTTGTAAGTCCGCAGACATACCGCTGTGCCACTGGGGGGGCGAATATATGAAGTTGAAATTCACTGCAAAAATGGAGGTTTGGAAGATTATACATGATCAAGGGAGTTGGGCAAACGGGAAATTAGGAAATCAAAAACATTTACTATAAAGGTTGAGAAAATGTAAAGTGTTATAGTAAGGATTTCTTCAAGTACATTAAGAATAAGCAAAATGTGAGGATAGGAATAGGGCCTTTGAGGTATGATACAAATATCTGATGATTATGGGATAGCTGGGTTATTAAATTCTACTTTTTTCAGTTTTTATCAATGAGGACCTATTTTTGATCTTGAACAGTTGCTAGATGGAAACAAGGTTGAACAAAATTATTACATAAATGCCGAGACTCTTACGAAAAAAAATTGGGAAGCTTAAAGAATTTTAAATCTGCTGGTCCAGATAATAGTTACCTAAGGGTTTTGAAAGAGGTTGAAAATGGTATGTGTGAACCACTTGTTACTACTTTTTCTAACTCGTTGAATAGTGGGCAGGTACCAGAAGATTCGAGTTGGTAATGTTACTCCTCTTTTCAAGGGAGTTGATAGAAAATTGTCTCAGTAATTATGGGCCTAGTAGTCTTACATTAGTGGTAAGAAAGGTTTTTAAAGTATGATAAAAAATGCTTTACAAAGTAATTTAACACATTTTAAATTTGTTAGATAGTCAACACGGTCTCACTAGAGGATAATCTTGCTATACTAATCTTTTGACATTCATTGAATAGATTACTTCTTACATAAATGAGAGTACAAGTGTGGATTTAGTGTATCTGGATTTTCAGAAAGCATTTGACCAGGTGTCACATAAAGGGCTTATCAAAAAAGTTATTTCTGTTGATATGGAGGATAAGTTACCTAATTCGATACGAACTGACTAGATTGAGAAAAGCAGAGGGTTGTTATAAATGGAGTTCAGTCAAACTAGATTAATGTCACAAGTGGGGTACCTTAGGGCTCAGTTTTAAGACATTTGCTCTTTTTGATTTACATCAGTAATATAAATGAAGGAATTGTCAATAAATTATTTAAATTTGTTGATGACATTAAAATTTTGGGTGTTGCTGGCTGTGAGTAAGACGCTACTGCTTTTAAAAAGTATTTATATTATTTGGAGAGTTGGGCAAATAAATAGCAGATAATTTTTAATTATAATAAATACAAGATAATTCATGTGGGATATCACAATTCGAATTACGAGTGTAATTTTGATGGGAATAACCTCAACAGTGTTATGGAAGAGAAATACCTTTGTGTTATGACTAATCATTCTCTTAAACCATCTAAGTAATGCGCTGATCCTACTGGTAAAGCAAATAGGATTTAAGGTCGTATCTAACGAGGTTATAATGTCATTGTATAAATCATTGGTTAGACCACATTTGGAGTACTGTGTTCAGTTTTGAACTCTTTATCTTAGGCTGTACATTAAAGTGTTGGAAAGTGTTACAAAGAGGGCTACAAGGTCGATATCTGGGATAGAAAAGTGGACATAAGATGATAAGTTAAGATCTCTGAACTTATTTTTCTTTAAAAAAGAATAGTTGGAGAAAATCTGATGGAGGTGTTTAAGATTGTTAAGCGAATTCATAGTGTTTACGTATCATTTTCTTTTTGTATTTAATGGTGAGAATGGTAAAACTAGATGATAAATTTAGACACAGTAGGGGTCATCTTCAGCTTAATCAGCTGTATTTTTCTAACAGGGTGGTTGGACTTCAGAACGGGATGCTTTCATATATGGTACATGTAGTTAACTTAAGGGGGCTTAAGGGAAAACGTGATAAATATTTGAATGACAAGGTAGGCTTTGAGTTTTTCTGGCTTTTAGTTTAATTAAGTGGATAGGACGGCCTAGATGGAACAAAAGGTCCTTTGTTGTCCTTTAATGTTGTGTTATACTTCCATCACTCGGTGTCTAATGTAACGTTACATACTCTCATCACTCAATGTTTAGTATAACGTTACATACTCTCATCACTCAATGTTTAGTATAACGTTACATACTCTCATCACTCAATGTTTAGTATGACGTTACATACTCTCATCACTTAATGTTTAATGTAACGTTACATACTCTCATCACTCAATGTTTAGTATAACCGTTACATACTCTCATCACTCAATGTTTAGTATTAAACATTGAGTGATGAGAGTATGTAACGTTTTTAACTTTAAATAATCTCATCACTCAATGTTTAATTTAACTTTAAATAATCTCATCACTCAGTGTTTAATGTAATTCTAAATACTCCTTCTCACAAGACTTTTAGGTGCTTCTCAGCTGTAAGTTTGCCATCACTCATTATTTTAAATAAATATGTATATAAGGAATTTATCTATAACCGGTACCGGATTAACGCATAGGCCAAGTAGGTCCGCACCTAGGGCCCCACCGGCCACCCAAGTAAAAAAAAAAAATTATAGTTCATAAAAATAGTAAAATAGAGGCAAGATTGAGTTATTATTATTATTATCCTTATTAATAATCCCCAAATTTTACCTGGGCATATGGCCCCACTAAACCTTAATCTGGCACTGTCCACAATTTTTCATATTCTTAATATACGCTGTACGTAACAGTTAAAAGACAATTGGAATTCATAATAATTTACTTATGATAATGCCTCATTTAAAGATAAATTCTATGATAATGCCTCATTTAAAGATAAATTCTATGATAATGCCTCATTTAAAGATAAATTAACTGGAAGAGATGACTATTGGAGTTATTTTATAAGACTGATCTTGCTCCGTGATAGCTATAACAATAGAAATTCCAATCATCTCTTGATTGTTTTGTACATTGTTCATAGCTCTACTTATTTTGCTGACTTTCAATGTTCAAGATGTAGATCTAAGAGAAAGTCATCGACTTTTTGATTCCGTAACTGTCGTCACGCTAACTTTAAACGTCTTTCGAAAAGATACAACGATACAACTTTGAGATATTTCATGAAAATATATAATACTCAATAATCACGATTGTATTTTTTTAATACTCCCTCTGACGTAAGTAGCAGTAAATATTTCAGTGGTTCGTCACTGTAAACAACACACATTTTATATAAGTCTATATATACACCTGGAAAAAAGTTAAGCACCCCCGTGTTTTTTTCAAGTGATTCAGATTCGACGTTCTTATGACTGATTATAAATTACCATTCAATC
>NW_013666536.1:374293-385887 GCF_000517525.1 Limulus polyphemus | reverse complement strand
AGACTTGTGTCGTTAAAGTTTCGTTGAAACGAAGTTACGAAAAAAAATCAATTAACAAACGGAGACGTAACAGTAAATATGTGGCTTTCTCACAAAAGCAGGTAAAGGTAATATACCAGAATTAACATACTTTTGGAAAATATATATTAACACTCCTGATTTTATAGTTGTGTTAAAAAACGACTACGTGCTCTTTGTCTCACTCTAAGACACCGTATTGTTAAGAATTATAGACTAAATACGTTCTCGTATAATAACAAAAGGGAATCCTCAATAGCCACAGCACTTGAAATTCTTTTAGGCAACATAAAGTTTTCCTTTTTAGTAGCTATATTTTTGTGCGCCAGCAATACCAAGCGTGGGGCGCGCGTATATCCGATTTAATTATATTAGTCATCAGGATCTCCACCAGCTTACCCTAAAATTGAAATTCTTTTAGGCAGGATTATAATAAACTAATCTATGACCTTGGACATGATCATATATATCAATCGAAAGGGTTTGACCTCCTGAAAAACTCAGAACCATTCTATGAGTCGCTACGCCGCGAATAACAAAACAGATTTGAGTTTCATGTGTTTGATATTCTGTTATTCTTATGAGTTATATTAGATATTACTGTATTCAATGATTTAAGATGACAACAACAAAAATCACTTTTTTTGTAAATTATTTGCCCTAGGTATAAGTTCACTATAATTATACGGCCGAAAATATCGCTAACAGCTAGAATACCCATCTGATGAAACAATAAATTATAATCTTTACAAATAATAATGTAATATCAGTATATTAAATTAGCTATACTCATTACCTGATTTAGTTTTAGTTTTGATCTTAATAGGTAGCTTGCTCTGATCGGAATTAATATTAATCCTGACCTTTCTCGTATTTCAGTTTAAAAATATATAAACATGAGATTGAAACAAGAAAAAACAACATTATCAACAGAAATTTATTAAAATATGTCAAGCATTAGATTAGAGTATTGGAAGTTCAATCCTATATATCAAACATAAAATCTAAATTTTGAATATATTTTTCTGTTTTTCCATTCTTCGTTTAGAATAACGAGTGAGTGGGTTGAATTTCCAAATTCAACCCACTCACTCGTTATTCTAAACGAAGAGTTAAAAATAACGAAAAAGATATTCTGCAATACTAATTTCAAAACTTTTTTTTAGTTGCCAGGAGAACTTGATGCTGCTATGCTCCTGAAGATATTAAGAGCTTGTTGGAGACGTGAGTATAAGACTGTTTTTTTTTCTTATATTTAATATTATTATTATATTTCATTACTAGAGGGCGAGCGCGTGGCAGTTATTGATGAAAGCAACTAGCTTGCGTCTCCATTGTACACGCTGCTATTAATTTGGGCGAAAGCCATGTCTCCGATTTTTTTGGAACCATTGACATTCTTACCTCCACTTGAGAACTAGAAATCATCGTGTTTACAGATGTATACTTTTGTGTTCCGAGGTGAAGATTGGTAACTCTGAAGATGAGGTCTATAAACACGTTCCTATACGATTCTGATTGGCGATTTTAACTTAAAACCCTAGGAAACTGAAATACGATTCTGACCACGGACGTACATCATATCATAATGTACTGCTGCTTTCAAATTTATTTTATTCTTTCTATCATCATTTATATCCGAGCTTTCAGCCTAGAATAAAGTGAAAAAGATACAAAGCAGGCGTTTTTAGGCGTTACACGTGAATAGGTCAATGCGTATTTTATTTAACATGACACTATAGTTACTGTACTGACTTGCAACCTCAAAAATTTACATGTTCAAAACATTAAGGGATTTCATGGTAAATCTTGGCATGTTCTCAAGCTTGCATCAATTTTCAATGGAAAATCTTGACACGTTCTCAAGCTTGAATCAATTTTTCATAGAATATCTTGATACGTTCTTTAAACAGTAAATGAGGTTTTTGTGGTATATTTTGCCACATTCTTAGGCTGTGTATCAAGCTTTCCCTTTGTGTCTTGAGTAGTTAGGGCAGGGACCGTGCGCCTTGCCGCCAGATGACGCCACATGTGTGTCGCCATCGGAGAGAGAGAGAGAAGGAGAGTAAATGATGTCACCAAAGATGATGGCGTCATAGTTCCACAAAATCTCACCAGAGGGCGCATTGCTAGGCAGTCGTGATGGATGATTATGTAATAGTTCTACGAAGAGTAACCTGAGAATGTGTTACTAGGCCGCCATGACGTCAGAGAGGAAGTCGTGATAGTTCCACAAAATGTCACTAGAAGGGGCGTTGCTAGGGGCGATTTGTTAGGCCACTTTGACAGGCTGCTATGACATCAGAGACGATGATGCTCACGTCATGTTTCATGATAGTAATTAATAAAATTGGTTTAATTCATTAAACCAATAATTAATTAAATAATAATTCATTAGGTAATTACATTTCCTGACATTTTATATGTAAATCGTCCTGAAAAGGGACGCTTAAACACTAAACGGTATGCAGCATATAGACGTTCTTTTTATTTCTATCTGTGATTCATTAACAACATGGAGACATTTCACTCTGACTCATTGTGACATGTTCCCAATCAGTCTACCTAACTTCAAAACATATGAGCTGTACACGTTCTATACACATGTAAAGTATGTTTCACTAACTTTAATTTTAACATATAGTTAATAACCTCTGAAGTGAATCGTTTTGTTACATAATAAATGTGGTTAATCACTATTATCGAATAACAACACATACCATTTTTCTATAAACCTTTTGAGGACTGAACATTCATGGACACATGTCGACAACGATAATAAGCATATTATATACAATATTGTCCACTCTCTCTCTCTCTCTCACACACACACACACATAGACCAATGCGGTCCTCGAAGTATTTTTTGTTGTAAGTTTACGTTCGACAGTTTATGTTGAGATTATGTGGAAGCATTCCTAATGAATCAAAATATTCTCCTTTCTCATTTCTACCAATGTAAATACAGGCCTAGTGGCTACCAGATATATGAATTGTATCCAGATTGACGAATTATAATTGTTTTTCTGCATGATCAGGTAGATGATTATAGGCAAAACACACCTCCAAACTTCTTTCGCATACAGATATCTTATGAAAGTATCGAATACATTTCTAAAGTGTTCATAGCTTCTTTCAGACAATGTTATGTAGGACACCTGCTTCTTTGCTTTCAAAAGTCAACGAGACAACCATTATAATTTATTCTGTGTGGATACTGATGTCAAACTAGCTAAACTGACTGTTAGGAAATTCAAGTATCCTCACGTGATCCCACTCATACAGACAGTGTTTCTATAAATGAAGGATGAAGACCTCATTGTCTCAACACGTCATCAATAGTAAGATTACACCATTTATGTATATAACTTTTAAATTATTTATTTAGTGCGGTTCTTCTTAATTTAGTAATACTAATGAGAAATATAGTCGACAGGAGAATAAATGGAACGCCATTATTTACGCTTTCAATTAAACAATAAAATGTGTATCATAACTTGGTTTAGCTAAGACTGTGTTGAAACCGGAGTTGTTCTGTTTTCACCCCTGTTCTCTTTGTGTGTCAGCAAGATTTCTCAAAAACGGCCGGATGGATTCTGACGAAAGTTGGTATACATTTGGACTATGACCCAACTTAGAAGTAATTAGTTTTTGGATGTCAAGGTCAGAGGTCGGGATCACAGCAATGTCACGAAAATAAATAAAATCCCTATCTGTTAACATAGAGACAGATTTTTCACACTATTTTTGCTCTATAACTCATTCATATGGTGGACATATGTAGAATATTATTCCTCATTGTCCTGCTAAAAATGATTCGTGTCCGTTGATAACGACGGACATACGGACACATTTTCGTATTTTTTGAGAGCCGAATATGATCAACGCTGCGTGGTGGAGGTATGCGCTCTACTGTGTCTCTCTAGTTTTAGATTTAATTTGCAAGAGTAAGAAATGATAGCTAGTGTACATTAGTAGGTAAATTAAGCTGAATAAGCGTAAGTTGACTGAACTTTGTGAGATATTATTTATTGGCATAACGACTAAGAATATTTTAACCTCGAAAGAACCCATGTGATGAATCAACGCATTGTAATCATTATACGTTGTATTTTAACCTCGAGAGAACCCATGTGATGAATCAACGCATTGTAATGATTACACGTTGTATTTTAACCTCGAGAGAACCCATGTGATAAATCAACGCATTGTAATGATTACACGTTGTATTTTAACCTCGAGAGAACCCATGTGATAAATCAACGCATTGTAATCATTATACTCATGACTAGTAGAAGTACACGCATCATATTCTTCAGTTCCTCACTATTGTTAGTTACTCATTATTAGTAGGAGTTACACGCATCATATTCTTCAGTTCCTCACTATTGTTAGTTACTCATGACTAGTAGGAGTTACACGCATCATATTCTTCAGTTCCTCACTATTGTTAGTTACTCATGATTAGTAGGAGTTACACGCATCATATTCTTCAGTTTCTCACTATTGTTAGTTACTCATGACTAGTAGAAGTTACACGCATCATATTCTTCAGTTCCTCACTATTGTTAGTTACTCATGACTAGTAGGAGTTACACGCATCATATTCTTCAGTTCCTCACTATTGTTAGTTACTCATGACTAGTAGGAGTTACACGCATCATATTCATCAGCTCCAAACTATTGTTAATTACTCATAAAATATTCTAAAGTTTGATAATTTACCTAAGAGTAACTTATATATAGTGTGAATTATATTTCTCACCAATGAAGTATATAAAATAACAATGACTCAAAGCTAAACAATATAAGACTCATTTTCAAGTGTTCAAATATCATGTTTTAAATACTAACAGGAAACCATCTAATGGAATGTATTCAATTTTGTCAGGCAGTAATGTTTCATCATACTTTTCTGTTTATTTACACAACTTAAAAATTATATTGAATATTAGTTAGGCCTTGATTACCATCTACACAGTTATACCATTGAGATGTTGCTGGTTAACAGTTTGTTGTTCATGAATAGCTTTTACTATTATTCCCATGAATAAACATAATTAACTTGAAGTTGCACATGATCTACAAGAGTTATTCTAAGCACTGGGAGAGAGAGTATAATTTATTTAGCTATTGAAGAGCTACTCACGACATTAATGGTTATTCACAAAGTACTGTAAAGCATTATTTTCACCATAAAACATCGCATAAGAGATGCAGGATATGTTTATCACTAAGTAAAATATAAAACCCAACTTGTGAGATTCACCCTAAGATTTTGCCAATCATTAAAGCTAAACAATATCCTACTTTCCTGTTATATTTTTAAATTTCTTCACTCTTGACTTCCTATGCACTAAGGTCTCAAATCGTTTGACTGTACATTCTAAACATTCTAAACTGTAACTTCACTGAAGCAAGAAGTTGAAATATCTATAACCTTGAACACAGCAAGGCTGTTTGAATCACTATGCTAATGTATGTATATAATAAAGAAGCCAAGGATTCGTCAATAATTTCATGAAACATAATCACTATTTGTACTGTCTATTAGCATAACATTTGAACTAGGATCAAACCATTGATGATTCATAGTGATGTTTTACTTGTTATAAACCGGTTTTTAACGTTCCATCCAGAAAGGTGTTTTATGAGACTGCATTGTGAAATAGAGAATAGTCGACATGCGTGTTAGAATAAAAGGAGGTCAAATCTTCAAATGTAATTGGCGTGAGGTAATAACCGCGTTTCCCTCATAACAATTTTTTTCCATAATTATTTTACTCAATACAGATATTACGTCACAAGTCAAATGTCAGGTCAAGCGGGTGAGAAGTTCGAGATCAAAAGACGAAACAACTGGATGTACCATCAGAGGTCAACGGCCCCTATTCTCCCACCAATACTACTTATATTAGCAATATTGTAAGAGTAGAGGGATAAATAACATACTGTTCAAAATCTCTATTCATGTCTATTCATCATCAACAGGGAAGACATTAGAATGACGTTAGAATAATCAATGTTTCTTTATTTTTATTTATTCCAGCTTTGCACATCCTCGCAGAGAAACCTTCACTGGACCTATGTCGTCACCTGGTCATGCTCAGAGATGTATCCATTTTTGACTATCTGGTTAAAATTAAACATTGTACCTGTTTAAATACATATATATATACAAGTTTGCCTTTTATTGGAACTTTAAAATATAATACGATCTAACATAATTTCATTGTATCATTGCAGCCTTCAGTTCTGAATTTATAAACTTACATCTTTTGTGTGTATTGATTTAAGCTTTGTTAAAATTCCAAAATGTACCATTAGATATCACGTATGCAGTGTAAATGAAAGTGATTTATAGCGAGTATAAAATAAAACTAGAGAGTATTTTTTCAAATTTTAATCTGTAATTCAGATAACATATTTTAAAGATTATTATTGAACGAGTATAATACATTTCAGCGGTAGATGAATAGGTAAATAAACAGATATACCTTAACAAGGATCAGCCACATATAAGTGGGAAAATTGCCTTTAAAGAAATTCCGGGTTTACTGTACACACTTCAGTTCTGGAGGGTAAGTTACCATGTTTATTTAACAATTATGATTTTATTTATTTTTTTAGTTTTCTCGTCGAGCACTGAATTATTCAGTACAATTTTTACAATGGTGGCGGAACTGATATTTCAGTATACATCAAACCACTTATATAATATTATCTCTTATTAGCAGTTATCAAGAACTTCTGATGAAAGCAAGCTAGCAACATAGATCAAACAGATTAGTAAATAGTAAAGATAATTCTACATAATAGCCTAACTAAAAATATCTAATGTCACAAGAAAACAAAGCATATAATGTTTAGAAAGCATTGATACGTCAGTTAGGTACCTTGTAATTATTGACATTTACGGTCGTACATTAAAGCTGTTTCTGATTATGCATCCGCCACCATAGATAATGAATTTCATATTTTCTTAATATATTTTAATATTGTTCTCAGCTCGTAAGGCATTGAAATACTGAAATCACGACATGCAAAGCGTAATGAACCAAAATATTAAGTTAGAAGACTAAGAAAAAACGATGTACTTAAACGAAGAAAAGTTTTAAACAAAAATCGTACATTATGCTAGTGTGTTAATGCCTTAGTTTTTATCGACTTTAATTACTAGAAATAAGTAATAAACATATAAACCAATATTACAATCTGGAAAACATAATAAAGCCCTAATCACTATCTCTTTGCTGTTACTAATAAAGTTTTTATAAAAACGCTGGTCGCTTTATTTTCTTCTCCTGCAACTTCAAAAATTATTCATTTTCGGCATAAAATTTGTTAATTGATTTGAAAAACATTTTCGTCTATAATATAACTCGAATAATTTCACCTTATTCTACATACAAGTCTATTAGGTGATTCTGTAATTCACTACTGATCTCTTCAGTTTTAATATAATATATATATAAACTTATATACGTATGTTCAAAGTACCACCAGTTATAATCATTTTATAGATTATTCTATATTTGTTTTGTGGTTTATAGTTAGCAGTATTTTCCCAACTTTAAAGCTGCTTTTCTTATAATATTAAATGTACAGGAGGAAATCAAAAGTTTACACCATTTCATATGAATCTGTAAGCCTGAATTATGTGTAGCAACATTATCTTTGTTTTGTCAATTGTAAGTATTGAACCCCGAATTTTAGCGTTATAAGCCTTCAAGCTTACCGTTGAACCATGAGAATAGATAGATAAAACACTATTGTGTACATTGCATCAACTGTATCCTAACGTCAAGATTTTTGTTTATTGACCTTAGTATTGTCATCTAAGTCAGTGATCAGAAAAATATATATTTATTTATTTATTCTTATCTGATTTGGTTTCTCGATTTAACGTTCTTGACTTATAAACCATGAATTATTATAGCTGATAGTTTACAGTCATAATCCACCGAAACGTATATATTAGTAAAGAAAGGTACAGTTTCAAGTTCCGTCATAGCTAAAGTTCCTTGTGTTTGATGATTTCAATGTAATAATTAAGTTCAGCTTAATAACACAGCCAGAGTATATAAACCTTATCTATTTTCCCTAGGCTGTCTTCTTAAAGTTTGAACAGCACCATCAAGGACGAACTAGTAGTTTTCACCTCAGACCACTGCTGTGGGAAGCTGGTAAGTTCACTTAATAAAACTTTTGTTTTTTAATACAATTATATAAAACTTTTCAGAAGTATTAAATGTTCTTGAAATATAAGGTATCATAGATGTGATACTGATTTGTAATTTTTATTGGCCCAGACGTGATCTATTAAAAGGGAGTCAGACTGCATATTGGAAGACCCAAGGTTCGCGACGCGATATGCCACTAAACACGCTTCACACTTTCAGCTCTTAATATATTATAAAGGTGATAGTCAGTACCACTGCTGTCTTCTCAGTAGTTTTAAATTAGGGATGGCTATGCTTGAGCCTAAGAGTTTCTGATGTGGCCGTTAAGCCCATGTCGCGCAAGATGACATTTACGTTTAAGATATTAATTTACTATATATAAGGTTGTTTGATTTCACGTTATATTTCCCGCCCCTGGTTTGAATCCGAGATATGTTGGATGATAGGCGAGTTCTCTACCAATGTCGCTAGTGGGCCATCCCACTAGCAATTGCTGGTAAGGCATTTTTAACTACTCAAACTACTACGTGCAATGAATTTAAAACAACAACAACAAAACACCCAAAACTCGAGCGCTTTCGAATAGTTCACTGTTGTTCTTCAGGAGTAGTTCGGGTAGTTAAATATATATATATATTTACAAATGAATAATATATATAAATACATATATATTATTCATTTGTAAAGCACTTCCATTTTACTTCCACTGTAAAGAATCACTTCTTTCAAAATAGAAATGCATACAGTCTTTGTCACACATTGTCTTTTTTATTATCTTCAAATACAATAAGCTAGAACTAAAGTTTTTTTGTTTATTATCTTCAATTTTTGTAAATATTAAGGTTCAACGTAAATAACTATACACTTTACTCCTATAAGTCTTATCTATTAAAAGTGTCACCCTTTCATTGAAAAAACAAAACAGCTTTCAGTCAAACAGTTCTAATGTTGTGTTTATATCATAATACAGGTGTCACTGTGAGCAATAAAGTTCTGGAGAGTCTGATCATCAGATTCGTTAAGAAGAGTATAGTGACGTTAGAAGACTTCCTTCTGACACTAGTCAAGCTATATCTTGCTCACGGTAAGTCCGCTGGAACATCCGGGCACTTCGAGCCCATCGTCTGCGTAGAAAGCGTGTTGCTTAAGGCAACGCAACAAACATTTAGCTCGTGATCTGTGATAATCAAATTATTTAGTCTTCTGAATTAACAAACATTGTTTGAAAGAATCCTTCTTAATAAATCAGTTCCCCCTTCTTTAAATATATGCAAATAATTCCGTCCGTAAACGTTTAACGAAAACCTGTAGAGAAAGATTAACACTTGCAAAGGTAACATTTATATTTCCAATATTTATATTGTCTTGTTTTGAAGAGTATTTCCTATACAAAAACTAGTTGGAATATTTCAAATTTTCTCTGCATTTATTTGAAAGTACAAACTCCATGTTTATTTTTTATAATAAAATATAAATAATATAACGTATTGAAGAGAAGCCACTTTTTTCTGAAACTGTTTAATAAACGTGGTTTGAAACTAACATGTTTATGGGTATGTCTGTCCCTCCCACCCATCCACCCCGGTGGCTCAGCGGTATGTTTGTGGACATAATATAACGATAAATTTCGGGTTTCAATACCCGTAATGGGCATAGCACAGATAGCCTATTAGTTAACTACGATGACAACCATGGTACAATGTCAAACTAAGCTAGAATAATTCTTTTATTCAATGCTTAACTAAAAATAATAATAATAAATTGAGAAAGTCGCCTTTTCAGTTTCATCAAGTTATATGTGTGTTTTTTATTTGTTTTTAAACGGACTTCGACTTTATGTGAATAACAGACTTAAAGTGTTTTTCTTTTAACAACAATCAAAAACAAAATCTAGAATTAGCATTGTTTAAAACGAACAAGCAAGTTACAAATATTTATTTTATTTGAGGAATAATGTAAAAATTATGATTATCGGCTTAAGAAAAATTCTAATTTGAAGTCACGAATTTAAAAAGCTGTGATAACTTTCTGTTCACCGTGAGGCGTAAATTTAAGTAGCAGTGTCAAGAAACAATCCGTTTGCCTTTAGAAGTAAAGAAGCTTAAGATAGTCGTGTATTAATTACTGTTGCTCAACAATATGTTTGTATAATGTATGATACAATAATGTAATATTAGCTGAACTGTCATCGAATATAACAGCAGATTTCTTCACGCCTTTTATCATTTCAGTGGTAAACAAAAGGGAATCCTCAATAGCAGTTGTACTTGAAATTCTTTTAGGCAGGATTAGAGTAAATTAATCTAGGAAACTTTTTTTTTCATTTTATTAGCTATATTTTTATGCGCCAGCCAGCAATACCAAGCGTGGGGCGCACGAATACCATATTTGATGTTATTACTCGTCGGAATCTGTACCAGCCTACCTTCAAATTGAGCTTCTTTTAGGCAGGATTAAAGTAAATTAATCTATGAGACCTTGGACGTGGTCAAATACAACAAACGCAAGGGTTTGACCTCCTGAATCCAAAACTGTAATTTGATAAAATTTTGTACTTGATTTAAAAAAAAAAAGCTCAGAGCCGTTCTATGACCGTTATGCCGCGGCTAAAAACGCTATTTGTTTGTTGAAAACTCAAAAAAACAAAAGAGAAACGATTTTAAATGGCTTGAAACATTATTAGACCCGAGAAAATTATTTTCTTATTTTCATCGTTGATAATAAGGGTACTTTTATTGCTATGGGCATGGCTCAGTGTTTAGCGTACCGGCCTCTATAAACAGTTCGCGTTCTGTTGCCGCAAACTTGCGTTTCGCACTTTTGGGCCGTAGGTACATTATACGAATGAAGGCCAAATTTCACTATTCAATTACAGTTGTCGGTGCGTACTTTTTACTAGCTGCTTCCCCAATAGACTATCAATTCGAAATCAATGATGGTTAGTGCAGATAACCCTAGTGGCCTGGTGGTTAGGGCTCTCAAAGCACAATTTGCGGGCCGTAGGATCGTAACCAGTCAGCCGAGGAGGGTGGTTATAGTGTGACTGTCAAGTCCAATATTCATAGGTGAAAAATAGCCCAAGAGTTGGAAATGTGTGATGTAGACTTCTCTTTAGTCTATCACTTCAAAATTAGGGACAGCTATCCCATAGAACCTTCAAGAATCTTTGCGCGAGATTCAAAAAACAAACAAACCTAATGTAGCTTTGCGCATATACTTGAAACAAACAGAGAAGCATTTTTCTATCAAAAATTCGGGGGAAATCTGTGTTTTTATTATGACCCCAAAAACCTCAAATATATATTTATCCAAAAGACGTTACTCGAGATTTTACGCTTGTGTTGATATTTATATTGTTGCGACATCGAGATCACGTGACTATTCTCACGCCCT
>NW_013666536.1:361957-373340 GCF_000517525.1 Limulus polyphemus | reverse complement strand
GTCGGAACGAAGTTACGGAAAAATCAATTAACAAACGGAGACGTAACAATATGTTGAAGATTTAAACGGGGCCTTAACAATATATCTGCTGGAAGAAAAGACGACGTGCTCAGAATTATTGCTTCGTTTTTTAGACCAATTTCCAGATTATACTTTTCATAACAGTTGGCCCAAATTGCGATTCAATTTGCATTATTTAGTCTTTCTGAATATGACCAAATATATTGATCATATAATGGCTGGAGACGGCTTGAATGGGTAATGAAGAAAAACTTTAATATAAGTTTAACATAACAGCAAATGTACAACGTTTCGACAAGGTTTTGTCATCATCAGGTATAAGTCTCAAATGGGTTCCTCGTCATCGAATATTGATCATATGTACATTTGTTAATATAGTAACTTTTCTTCGTCATATGTGATAAAATACTTCGTTAGGCATTAACAGGTGTGTTTTCTAGACTTTCTGAAAATATTGCCGATTTATACCAACTGGTGTTTGTTCTCATATTTTCATAAAAAAAATCCTGAAACATAAGACTGATCGAGCTATGAAGCTTATCCTTATAAAAGTTTGAGTTGTTTTATCTTCTCAAAAGTATCAACATTTATAATAATATTTTTTAGTTATGCAGAGTGCTGAGTACATTATATTAAAATTTTCGAGCCTCATCATATCTTTACAATCCATGTCGCCACGTTCAGTCAACCTCTATCAGACAACCATTCACATTTACAATAGCCAAATGCGTAGTTTTAGTTATAAAATCTCCACAAAATACACCACTCCTCCCTGTAATGTTGTTATAATCTGTCTAGTGTACTAGGATGGTGGTTTTCCCAGCGTCTGTTTCAACAGTCCGATCATACAGAATGAATTACCAGTTAACAGTTATATAGCGATATTTCACTTGAAAAAAAAATTCAGAATGACATTGTGTTCCTTATATCACACCTCATGATGGTTGTACTTAAGTTCGATTATGTCGTCTTCATGGTTTTGTTTCGTCATAAAAATGGCTGGTAACTGCAACGTAAAATTTAATATATATAAGTGCGAAATGTCTGGATTATACTTGCTTTAATCGGGTTGTGAAAATCTGTCTAGGACCAGCGTCCTACATAAAATTTGCTAAATGTGTATGATTTAACACATAAAAGTATGATAGAAGATTGTTAATGTGGACGTTTTCTATTTCAGAAAGGTATAAAACAATCGAAAGGAAGATGAGAGAAAACTCCCTGTCGTTAGAAGAGGTATGATTGAATTATGGATCGTTTATTTTAAAAAATTAACAAATATTTAAATTACAGTTGCTTATTTCTACGTCTTGTTTCATTTTAAGTTATATTAAAATTTGAAGATAGCTTCGTTAAAGTCTATTTCATTACAAAATTTTCGATTTTAGTTTTGTTTTCTAATTGAATATCGAAATAATTCTCTCAGACAATATATACTTTCACTGAAAGGTTTATAACAGCCCTGGGAGGTATGAATGTACCGGCGTTTTTATAGGATACAAAAGACTGGTAGCTAGAAGAGGTAAATGGTGCTTCCTATGTTTCTTTCTTCTTTCCAATAAATACAGTTACCACTCCTTTACTTCTGGGCCAATCATCTTGAAACATAGAGAGCATGTACTTTGATACAGTATGCCCAGAGAATTTGTTCGTTTTTTGGTGTAGGTCCTCGTCCTGATTTTAGTGATTCAAAGGGTACAAATTTAAAATATATATACATATTTTGGCGTGCACTTCCACTATATTTCCATCAGTTGAAATGAGACTTGGCGCAAACATACCTTGCAAAAAAGCTTCCTCTTCCTCCATGGATTAAAACAGGCAAACTTTGATTTTAGATTTATTGCTTTGTTTTTATTTTACAATAGTTAAAGTTAAAGACAAATTGAAAAATTAGGGTTTTGGAACTTCTGTTTCTATACACTTTGACCAATTCAGGTAATACTTGGCACTGAGATATCTTGTAACAACCACCGCGTACCAACATAGACAGATGTGAAATTTGTGGCTTTATTTTGATTTCATACGATTCAAAGTTCAAGAAATTCGCAAATTTAGAGCTTTGTATTGCTATTTCTTTGCACAAAGACAACTTACGACAAACCCTCAAGACTGAACCAAGCCGATATTAGATTTGTGACTTTCTCGTGATTTTACAGGAGTCATAGGTCAAAATATTTCACAGAATTAAAATTTTTGACCTGTCGTTCCTCTATATACCGAGTTTTATTTGCCCAAATATTTATTCCCTATTTACTTAGTAACTGGCCGACCTATGTATTATAAGGTCATAATTTATACTCCAAATACATCTTTCTCACAAAGAAGTCTCAGATTGATAAGTGTTAAGTGTGTATCCCTTCGAAGTATATATGTTGTAGTTTATGCCCCTTCCCCTGCCTTGAATACCAATCTCTCTTAATATCTACTGTATTCTGAGGATCTTATCGAATAATGTAGATGGAAAATACATACTACATTCACTTGCGAACGTTGACCTTTCTAATATAGTTTATATTTGTCTAAATTTATACCAAGAGATAGACTTACTGAAAAAATATGATAATGTGCTGAATATGAGCTAAAGTTCTCAGTTATACTAGAATTTGTATAATTTAACAAGAAATATGGATGTAAAATTTGATTAATATGAATAACATACATAATTAACTATCCAACACTAACTCACTTGCGTTGTAATTGAAGAGGGTTGGGCATGGCTTGGTGAGCGCTCGACTCACGATTTGTGGGGCACGGATTCGACTTCCGTCACCAACATGCTCGCCCTTTCAGGCGTACATACGTAATTATGTGACAGTCAATCCTACTTTTCTATAGTAAGGAGTAGCCCAAGAATTGGTAGTGGGTAATGTTGACTAACTGTCTTCCTTCTAGTCTGCTCCTCAATGGCCCAGTGGTATGTCTGCGGACTTACAAAACGCTAGAAACCGGGTTTCGATACCCGTGGTGGGCAGAGCACAGATAGCCCATTGTGTAGCTTTGTGCTTAATTACAAACAAACATCTTCTAGTCTATCACTTGAAAATTATGTAACTTTACGCGAAATTCAACCATCAAACAAACAAAATACATTGTAATAGTAAAGCACAATATACCAGTTGAAATATTTGAGTGGTTGCAAAAATAACAATGATAACATATTATTCATGTTATTTGATACTATTTAAATATACAGTAAGAAAGAACGTATTCCTTCTCAGGAATTTAGTCGACACTAAGGCAAAAATGTAAGTGTCGCTTTTTGTTTTTCAGTTCACTTAAATTAAAACATATACATAAATAATCTGCTTCTAATTATTTATCGGAATTATAATAATAGTAGTTACTTTTGTCACTGTCTGAAAAATGTTTTTAAATCAGTAAAGTTGCATTCTACTTAAAGTATTAAACCATTTCTCTCGTTCATCGTTAGAGGGTGCTTCAGTTTCATTATTTCTATGTATGTTTGTCTGTTTTAGCGGCCCGGCATGGCCAGGTGGTTAGGCCGCTCGACTCGCACTCTGTGGGTCGCGGGTTCAAATCCCGTCACACCAAACATGCTCGCCCTTTCAGCCATGGGGGCGTTATAATGTGACGGTCAATCCTACTATTCATTGGTAAAAGAGTAGCCCAAGAGTTGGCGGTGGGTGGTGATGACTAGCTGCCTTCCCTCTAGTCTTACACTGCTAAATTAGGGACGGCTAACGTGTAGCCCTCGTGTAGTTTTGCGCGAAATTCAAAAACAAACAAACTGTTTTAGCGCAAAGTTGCACAATAGGCTATCTGTCCACCACGAGGAATCGAACCTGGGATTTTAGCGATGTAAGTCCGTAAACTTACTGCTTACCTAATGGGGGACTTATAAATATGTAATTTGTAACCTTGCAGAATTAAACATGTTCTATCTCTTTGGTGAAAAACAGAAATATATCTGTTGGTTAATCTTTTTTTTTTTTCCCTAGATGATCCTGATGACTGTCTACTCATGAATATTAATATTCACTTTGAAAATAAATAAGATAACGTTTACTGAGAGGTCACATGCTTAAAAATTTCAAGTTATTTCACGTGTCAAAACCATTTAATTTCTAATGGGAAAACGCTATTACTTTAAACTGGAAGCAAGATATGAAGGAAAACAATTTTCCGCAGAGCAATCTGTGGTTTTTAGAACTATCAGTTTGTCTATTCAAAAATTAAGCATTCCATCCTATTCTTCCATTCTCAAGTGAAAAACAGTTACAAGTCCTATCCAGTAGATAAACACTTCATGTAAAGCTACTTGTAACCTATTAAGTAACCAATAGATGTCGCTTGGTACGTAAACTAAAGTGATAATGTGTCCTAATTTGCTCAGTTGCTGGTACCGCACTGTCCATAAAAATTGATTTTGTATGTCGATTTATATATTAAGTACTTGTAGCTCCGCTACTTCTATGTTAGTTAGTTTTAAAAAATCAGAGAAAACTACAGCATAAATCTTGATATTCAAGTTTTTGTGTGTTTTAGTATTTACGAAATAAGAATACAATTTCTCAAACGTAAAAACTAGTTTGTTCACACCAAACTTTAGTAACCTATTAATTAGTTATGTTCTGATTTGTTAACGCAACTGTTTATATTATGCAATTTTATTTATTGTTTTAAAGCATTAGTGAAATCCATTGACAGAATTCCATCTAACGAATTTCTTGAATCTTAAAATGAAATATTACACTTTCATCTTTAGTAGAAATGAAATTTAACTTATTTTTACTTTGAGTAAGATTCAAGCTCTTCTTGTCTGACAACATTATGTAAATGTGATACGTAATGCTTTTTAACTCATACAGTTATTAAGAATATAAAATTATACTTTGTTTCCATGTAAATAAATAAAAAACTTCCTTGATGTTAGTATTTTTCTAAATCAAAGTCTGTGAGCGATACAGAGACATCTGGTAACTTTAAGATCATTTTCTTGAAATCCAATTAAGTTCAAAAATGGATAGAGGATAATTAAGATAGCTATTTGAATTGTGTACTAAAAGATTTAAAATAGGCTTAACTTATTATCTAAAGTCTAGTCTTGATTCAGACTGCAAGTCGTATCTAGTGTAAATCCGAACCGTTAGAACGACACAAAGGGAAATAACATGAAACCAACAATAAATTTTATATATTGTTCTTGAATAAATAAAGGATTTTCTTTGTTGTAGCTTTCCCTATCGTGGCAAATGTTGTTATTCATAAGGTCCATTATAATTTAATTATATACTTGGCATCTATCGATTAATCTTAAATTAAATAAAAGAAGATTTTCTCGTATCAGTGTTAATAACTTATCTGCTTATAAGTTATGTATATAAATTAGTTAATAAAACGTATTTTTCATTGAATTAGACTTTGTTATTTCATAACCTCGTGTTCCTTAGCATTAACTAGCTCAAACCAATTCCTAATTTTTGATTATCAAAATATATTCTTGGGTTTATCACATGTCCATGAGTCGGATCTGTTTCGGAGAATTTCTCCCCTTTTCAGTAACCTTGTACTAAAACAAACTAAACGACGAGACTGGTCCTCGAGAAGTGAATTATTAATGTTATTAGAAAACCCTTAAAATATATTTCACTCAAAATAGGTAAAAATTCACCGTTTCATCAATAAAAAAACCTCAAAGTGTTCATTGGAGAGTATTCAAATCCAGCGGTCATTTGATTATTCACTCGTAAAAATTCCCACAGTGTGTCTCAGTTAAACTCCACCCTCTGTTGACTAATTTTATACTTTACCTAAATATTTTGTGTTCGTGTATACTAAGTTTTAACCGTTTACTGTACTTTCGTATTCGAAAGGTTAAGTTATGCTTAACAGGTAAAAATAATGTTTCAGTGTTATTTCTGTAAACATTCTTAAAGCTTGTACAAACAGATTTAAATTCTTTTAATTCGTGGTCTTCAAGTGAACTTACTGATTAGTATTTGTTTTTCATAGAACTATTCTGAATATTTTTAAGTATGAAAATAAAACGTTATTGAAAATCTGTTAGATATAAATAGCAGTTTTGAAAGCATTGAGATTAGATCCTTGTTTGTTCTTTCATATCGACGTGGCAGAGAGAAAACCAAGACATTTTTTCAATTGTACAATGGTATCATGATAGAAACAACGTAGCAATGGTTAAATTGATTTTTTTTTTCATTATTACAGAGTGGTACCATTACATTTATAACATTGCAATTATTAGAATGCTTGCAATGATTCGATAGAACAGTACGACGACAATGTAATAATTAGATTAAGGGAGTAGTTTTGCTAAAACAAAATTGCAGAATAGTGTTAAAACATAACTATAATTTTGCGTTACTGTAGTGTGGAAGTAATTGAAAGTGACATTCAATCCCTAGGAATCTTCCTGCTTAAAATAGCACGTTTAAAAGTTCGTTCTTTCACACACTTTACACGGAAACAGCCAATTGAATGTAAGCATTTTAATTCAAAAATATGAAATCGTATTTTACATAACTTATTAAACATATACTTTATAAATGTTAATTTTTACTATAACAATTTATTAACAGCAACTTTTCAGTTTAGACTTTTCAATAAGCATGAATGAAATTCCGTATCTGATGTCGAAAGTCACTTAACTTTATATATTACACAAACTATTAACAATGAATTATGTTAACTTATGCATACTTATTGTGAAATTATTTTAGCCGCCTGACAGTGAAAAGAAAAACTAAGTTAATACGTTCATTATATATAAATTCAAATTAACAATTATATTTACTAGCTACTTATGTAATACAATTATAACGAATAAAAATGCTGACTTTTGGTAATATATATATATATCGGTCGTACTAAATTTTTTATACAAATTCATCAAAATTACAAAAATATACTCGTGAAGTTGAGGCTTACATTGTTTCAAATTAATTGAAATAACAGAAAAAAATTCGCCATTTTTACATTGGAAATGTAAAAAAAGTAGACATGTGGACAAGAGTCTCAATTTGCCAGATATGTGAAAATATAAATAGACAACTATAATCATAAAATATCTAAAATGTTTTAATTAAGAAGTTCATTTTATATTTGTATTAACGAACAATGAAAAATTCTTCCTAAAGAAATTTATTGTCAGTATTTCATTAATGCGCATACGTAATTACTTTTATTATTTCAATATGTTGTAGGAATTACACAATTATCATAAATAGTAGGTTCAAAGTAATCTTAACAGAATGGCAAAACAAATAACTTAAACTTGCTGTAATATTCAACAACTGTTGTGACTGCAAATCGCACGGTAGTTATTATAACTAACCATTACTCCTATCATCCTTAGTAAAACTATAATTAGATTAAATGAACAATTAGTTTTAAACAACTAAAACGATGAATTACAAAACATATTTTTTTATATTTAAGTGATGAACATTTCAAATAACAATGAATCTCTCCCGCCCGCGGGATCAGTTTGAGATGCAAGAAAAAAATGATAATTACAAGATTCTTCATTTGACTGTATTTTGGCAAAAACTTGTAACTTTGAGCTAAATATTCTCAAATAATGGTTGCCATTTTTTTCTTTTTCGAGGTTATAGCCTTCCTTTTATCTCTTTGTTCAGTTATAGCTCTATGAAGTTTCTTCCAGAAAATCCCCTGTTGTTGCTGATCATTGGTCCAAACGAGATAAATTCTAGTCTTCAGAAGATAGTTGAGCTGCGGAGTCAAAGCATTGAGATTCAAGTCTTGCAGCTTAATAAGCACCAAACCCTCCCTGCTTTCATCAACCAACATGTGCTGCGCCAGTTCGGTTTCAAATCGACACCAACGACTTTGAATGAAGTTGGGTGAAAGAACGAGAATGACTTTCCTGCTGTTTTTGATGCTGTCTAAAATACAGTCACTAATATTTCGTCCAGCTAAGAAATCGCGGTCGTACACACAGAGTTTTAGGTTAGCTGTCTCGTTCTCTAATTTCGGCACTAAGCAATTAAACACCCAGTCAGAGTCGCATGCACTGTATGACACAAAAGCGTCGTATTGAAATTGTTTATCGTCATCACTCAATTCATGAGCTCTTCTTTTAAGAACCCTCTGGTGGTATAAGTAGGCTCCAATAACAATGACAAAAACAACATTTAAAATAACGGCAATTGTGATCAAAAGCAGAGCATTATGCTTTTGGGTATTTATGTAATTTAGGCATTCATGTTGTAATTCTAATGACACATTCTGCAATGGGAAGTTTTGCATACGAGAAGGTTCGGAACAAACGTAAAAGAATCGAGATTTAACAGTTTTCATATGCGCCACAGACACATTCGTATGATTTAACCAAAATAAAAAATCCATTAATTCACAAGTACAGGAAAAGGGATTTTTCTGTATACTCAGTTCTTTCAAAATTTTGAAGTCCTCTAGCATTGCTTTGGAAATATGTTGGATGGCATTTTGTGATAAATCTATCTTAGAGAGATTGGAGTTTCTTAAGAAAATTCTACTCTCCCAGGACTTAATATGATTTTGTGATAATTTTACAACTTTTAAGTTTCGTAAATTAGAAAACAAAGATGCCGAAAGGCTTTTAAATGAGTTTCCAGTTAAATCTATGAATTCTAATTTCGTCAAGTCGTGAAAAAGTTCTCCATTTTCTGATTCTGTTAAATAAACCCTACTAATGTCTAAATGTACTAAATTAGTTAAGCCGGAAAATAAACCGATAGCTTTTGTTTCAACTTGAAACAAGGAGTTTTCGCTCAGGTCTAGGAAAGTAAGAGATCGTAGATTTGAAAAGGGATGATTAAGGTAACTTATTCTACATTTTTTTAAGCTTAATCTTTCTAATCTAGAAAGTCCAAAAAAAGTTTCGTTCTGAAGACTTACTAAACTTCTATAATTCAAAGTAAGTTCTCTCAGGTTACCCATGTTAACAAATGCCCAATCAGGAATGTGTAAACGAAGAGGATTATTAACAAACCCAGTAACGTCTAGAACTTCCAGCTGTGGAAGTAAAAGAGCTTTGGGAATACTAGTTATTAGAGCACCTTTCAAATAAAGATTTTTTAAACTGTACAAAGGAGCAAAAGCGTCATTTTCAATTCCTTTAAGGCGAGACGAAGGCATGTGTAAAGTTATAAGGTTAGGCATTACAGGAAAGCTTCCTTTTTTAATAATATTGATTTCAAACTTCCCAAAAAATATTTCTTGGATGGAAGTCTTTGCTAAAATTGAAAATAAATCCGTGGGAAATTTCCGAAACCCTAGTTGGGCCAAGTCTATTCTTATTAAATTCATGGTTTGCAGATTTATAAATATTTCTTTTAAGTTTTTTATGGTCAATTTGTTGTCCGCAAGTTGTATACCCAAAAGCTTTTTAAGTGGGGTGAATGCCTGTGGGTCAATACTAATTAAAGAACAGTGATGTAATCGCAGATATTCCAGTTTGCCCTCTTTAAGCAGGTCAAAATCGTCAGCTTTCACGGTCTGCAACGGATTAGCACCCAAATCGATGTGTAATAGAGATGGGAGAATGGATGGTGCCATAGCTGGAATAACGTCGCTCAGTTCTTTGATTTCGTTTCTTAAAAGAATAATTTCTTCAAGATTTTGTAGTCCAGTAAAAACATCTCGATTTAGCCGTGAGATGGCGTTCGCCGCTAAATTAAGAAAGCGAAGGTTGTTTAAGCCACGGAAAGCGAAAGGGTGAATATCTGTTATCCTATTTTGAATTATTTCCAAGGTCGTCAAAATAGTGTTATTTTCAAAGGTGTCACTGGCGATAGAGATGATTGAGGTGTCCTGGATGATTAGAGTGGCTACTTCTGTGTTTCTAAGGTCCTGAGAGGGAATGTGAGTGCAAGACTGATCAGAAACCTGAAGAGCTCCTTCCACACCCGCGATTGAGCAAGAGTTGCTATTACGATAAAACATAGGGTCACTAAAATCGACGGAAGAGTGGAGAAAATCCTTAATACTTTGCTGCCATATTTCCTTGGCAAAGCCACAGCATAAGTATAACAACAAAACAGTAGTAGTTGCAACTGAAGCAATCATGATACAGAATTCGTCTGAAGGTAATATATGCTACATCCATTCCAAGGACCAGTCCTGGCGTAGAAAAGAAACAATATCTTCAAATTAATCCAATAATATATCATATAAAAATAATTCAAATATAGATAAATAGCTAAATAAAAGCTGTTTCCATTATATGATGTGTTTTTTTTTCGTCGTCTTGTGCATTATACTACAGACATAACAGAAAACAGTGCTAGTGTTAACTACACATAACATTTAACTCATTTATACTGTGCGTATATCTCAAAATATACGATAAAAGCTATAGACGTTATTTAACTATACGTACATATATAAATTTAGCCTATGCTGTAGGTTAAATAGCATGGAAGTGAAATAAGAAAAACGTGAACAGGACCGTTTTAAGTGGAGTAGAACGTTAAAGTTCACTCTGTAAACAAGCCAGTTAAGAGTTTGGTTCTGTGCATCTTTGCTTTACCAAATTTTCTCGAAAGCTGATAGTTTTTCACAAGATGTATCGTAAACGTATGTGTTCGGCTATTAATACTGCAAAGCTCGACATAAAGAAATTAAAGCAAGAGGTTAAATAGCAATCATCTACAAGAACGTCTGAGGTCTCACATCAAAAACTGAAAATAAATACACAGAGAAAACGATACTGATTTCGATCAATCAGAAAACATTCGTTTTTTAATTTCGCTCAAAGCTACACGAGGGCTATCTGCGCTAGCCGTCCCTAATTTAGCAGTAAAAGACTAGAAAGAAGGCAGCTAGTCATGAGCGTCCACCGCCAACTCTTGGGCTACTCTTTTACCTACGAATAGTGGGATTGACCGTCATATTATAACGCACCCACGGCTGTTTAGTGGAACGGGAATTCGAAACAGCGACCTAACCACTTGGCCATGCCATTCACACACAGAGTCGTTACATACACTGAGTGGTCACAAGTAAATAGACACCTAATTTTTCGTCATTTAACTGATTTATGCTAACTAATTTGTGTTCACAGAGCACTATATAAATAAAAATGGTCCGCGCACTAATTAACTTGTGCTACAACATGCCCAGAACTCAAGGTTCTCTCGAATTGTCAGATTTTGTTAGAGGAGGGATAGTTGGTCAAGCAGATGGTGGAATAAGTCAGCGGCAAATTTCGCAGAATTTGGGAATTTCGCTTTCGACAGTCAACAGAATCATCGGGCAGTTCAGGAAACACGGCAAGGAAACAACTGAGCAGCGTCCGGGTCGTCCAGGTCCATCGGAGAGGACGAAAGGGGCTGCCAAGAGGAGCATCGAAATGGATCCCAGATTAACGACTGCA